>NW_028274707.1:0-84639 GCF_026936395.1 Plectropomus leopardus
GGCAGCCTGTATTTTTCTCTGAGGCACACCCTGAGTGTGTTTCTCTCTGCCTTCATCCCTTGTGAAATATATAAATATTATTAAGAAGTTTGGGCCATCAGAAGTTGCTAAAAATATATTTTAATCTCTTTTACACTCTCTCCATCTGTTATGAATCTTTAAATAAAGTAAATATGTTTTTACACTACTTGATAAAAAATAGAAATATATAACACATAATTAGCATAGTGACATTTGCCGCAACAATATCACTGCCAGTTTGGCCAGTTTGGCAGTTAACACCAAAAATATATTTTAATCTCTTTTACACCTGCCAATCCTGGTGTAAACATCCAAAAAAATCTGTTATGAACTTAAATGTGCAAATATGTTTTTACACCACTTGATACAAAAAATATTTATACATGCTATTACCTTTTCACATCTGTTTACAACAGGTTTATGCAAAGTTTTTGCCAAATATATAGTATTACTTAAACCAGAAACCTATGTAATGTATGTCTTTAAATATATTTGGCCTTTAGTAATGTTGTAACTTTATTGTCCGTCATCTCCAAGTTTACTCTCCTTTTGATTCATGCTAGTATTGCAGAAAAGAGTAGATGTATCAAAAAACTCTTCAAATAATTAATGAAATTTACATTGTGATAAAAAATAGTAATATTTTAGGCTATTAAAACAAATAATTTTAATTTATTTATCATCAGTGATTCTTAATTTAAAATTTCCTGTCAAGCCATCAAAGCCCATTTATCTGAGCTGCATTGAGACCTATGCACATGAGGCGTGGACTCACATGCACTTTCCCTCAGCCAACCAAAGATGGGATTATTAGGCCAGACTGAGTCAAGCAGATTTGAAATCAAGCCTGGACGCCATGAACTTGAACTTTAGTGTGAAACAACAACACAGTGGACTGAAGTTTTTTAACCAACTACACATACTGAAGGGCGTCTCAGGCCCCTACCTGGGAGGGTGCAAACCTGCATGTGCCTGTGGGCTGAGTCTTTAGCAGCAGCCAGGGGTTGATTCTGAGCCTGGGTCTTTTGCTACATGGCCCCTCTATGTCTCTCAAATATATACATTGGTTAAAATGCTTGATCTGCCCAGACACGCTACATATAACGTTAGCTGCTTGTATTTTTTTTAAAGAACTGCATTCTTCTTTCATGTTCCTGTTTAACTTCCATCAAACATTAGTGTAGATAAGAATTTAGCATATTTATATAAAATTACAAAAAAAAAAGTGAATAATATTGTAATTTTATGTCTACTTTTTAAAACAAACACTTCTCCCAAATATAGAGAAAAAAAGAGAGAGAGGCAGGATTAATTCTTGTTATGTAATATGACTTGAATCTGTTACTATGTATCATGAACATTCAAAAGTCAAAATTCAAAAAAAGTTATTCACACAATATTTTCAAATAGAAATCAGGATGGATTGTATCAGGTTGTATACGCGCCAGTTCTATTTTGATTACTTTTAAACGCTAGTGAAAGGAATTGGACCACAATGCACCAAGCTAACTGTTGCCCACACTAGAGACAGAGATTTTAAAAGAAAAGCAAATTAAATTCAGAGCATTATCCGGGAAAATAAAATAACAGTGGTTAAATAAAAGAAGCTTTTTCAAAAATCAAGTTAAGGCCGATATTGTAGAAAATTAACTGTCCCTTGATGTGGCCTCTGCTGTTGCAATATATACTCAAATTGAGATCCAGATAAAATAGTTGAGCAATACAATTTTTCAGGATCACAGAATATCCTCAATCATTTTAAATATTTCAACATTTGCTCCCTTTTAAGTCCTTATGTTTTTGAGCTGTGAATAACAATGCAAGTTTACTTTTTGTTTACTTAGTTGTTTTCAAAAACTTAACAATTTTTTTGTTACCCGAGTTGTCTATGGTGCAGTGTCAGATAATAATGTAGATTATAGGGAGATTATTGATCAATGAGCATTTGCCCTCAGAGGGGTATTGCTGTGTAGAAAAGATACGAGTATGGTGGCACCTTCAGCAGACCTTTCAGTGCAACATATGCATCCTTCAAAACAAGGCCTGCTCATTGTAAGGACTGCTGAAGACAACACTTGGGTGTTTGTATGTAGATATGGTTAGGTAAAAATATATGGTAGCAAAAGAGGGAAAAGAGTGGAGGGGAAGTAGAAAACAGCTTTTGTCAAGGTCAGATTGCATCCTGCAGTCAAAGCACGGTTAGTGATCGGGCCAGTGGCATCAATTCAAAATGGAGTAGTGTTCATGTTACTACTTACTTCTCTCTCTCCACCAACTGTTTTTGGCACTCTTCTATACTTCATGCGTTTTATCCCCAGTTGCCTTGGCTGGATCTGAGGGGGTGGCTCCCTCTCTTGGTCACCTTCCACCTCACCAAGATTCTATTCCCTGACAGGGGGTTCCCTTAATCATGCTCTTTGATCAAGAAAAGCCATCTTTGAGTTGTTTAGACTGTTCACTCTATGGGTAGGGAGACAATATTTTTTTCAAGGTGAAAGTGATGGTGCTCCCGCGGCGCCCCTCCAGCCTCGGTTTCCTATAGCTGTCAAATCCAGTGGTAGTTTCTAGTTAACTCTGCTGCTTGTCTATGCAGCCATGGACACACTGACCCACAAGCAACAGACACAAACACACACACTTACACACACACACTGCACACACACACACACACACACACAACGGTAACGGCTGCGCAATCTGGATTTAATCCTCCCTGCTCCACTATGCGTTATGAGGCAGATGGCCTCGCTTTCCCCTCTATTTTTAAACTCATGCAGACCGCTAGACATTTCTCTCTCTATTAATTCTGACACTTTCAGTGCATTCTTTTGAAGAATTCAGGTACAATTTCATTATAAAAATGCTTTTGAGTATGGGTGTTCCCAGTCTTAACCACACACATGTTAAGCTTCCGCCCACTAGTGCTATAATCATATTAGCAAGTACTGACTGGCCTGTGTGCAGCTTATACTGCTGAGAGACCAAGCAGGGTAGAGGAGAGAGGAGCGGGATTACAGTCTTGTTTATCTCCCCACTGGGGCCACCCGTTCATGCCGTGCTATTGTCTCAGTGAGAGCATGTGATTGACAGGGAAGATGAGAGATGGGGAAGTGAGATCGGCTTTTGTGTCATTTTCCTTTCACCCTATCACTATTTTCTTTTGATATCTGCAAGAATCTTTTAGTTTGCAATTACCTATTGTATTGTAGTAATTACTCTATTTAACACGCTATATTTTCAATGCAAGCTCCTTAGATGCCGATATTTTGTAGAAAGTTGATGATAACCATTCTAAAAGCATTTTGATGCTAAAAACGGGGATCAGGGTCTCTGAAACTTGAATGACAGACTGCTCAATTTTATGGAGACAGCCTACACTGGAGCAATCGCACAGAATAGTGCAACACATTAAACAAAAAATATCTTTTCACATCATTCAGTAAACACAGTTATCCGGGTGAAAATTATGAATTTTGCACAGCACTAGCACTGATGACAATTCCATTTTCATACAAGCGCCATTATAGGTATTTTTCGGCGACATAACTATAACTATGACTTCATAAATGTTTTCAATGACATAATACACATGACATTGTTACTTTTGGCTACTAAACTTGTACAATCGTCTTTTGGTAAATTTTGGCGACATGATATTACGTTATACTATACTTTTTTATACTTTTGCCATGGCATGCTATACTATATATTTTTTCCTTGACATACTATGAATTTAAAAAAAGATTTATGACATAATGATCAAAAATCCAAGAATATACTAAGGCTTACAATAAAATGCCGCAATTCGGTTATGTCCCTTAAACAACTCAAAGACTATTGGAAACAATCTTAGAACAGCTCGCCATGATTAACTCCATGACATCGAAAAGTTTCAAAAATTCACGCCCCAAAAACAGCTGGAAACCACTGAAAACGACTTAGAATAGCCTGCAAAGACACGCCATAGCAAAGAAAGTTGCAAAACGGCCAAAACACCATAATTTGGCACGTGGAAAAATGAGCAAAAATCCAAGGCTATAGTAAGGCAAAAGTTTCAAAATTTCACGCCCCAAAACAGCTGGAAACCACTGAAAACGACTTAGAATAGCTCTGCAAAGACACGCCATAGCAAAGAAAGTTAAAAACGGCCAAAACACCATAATTTGGGCAATGTGAAAAATGAGCAAAAATCCAAGGCTATAGTAAGGCAAAAGTTTCAAAAATTTCACGCTTCCCAAAAACAGCTGGAAACCACTGAAAACGACTTTAGAATAGCCTGCAAAGACACGCCATAGCAAAGAAAGTTGCAAAACGGCCCAAAACACCATAATTTGGCACGTGGAAAAATGAGCAAAAATCCAAGGTTATAGTAAGGCAAAAGTTTCAAAATTTCACGCCCCAAAAAACAGTTGGAAACCACTGAAAACGACTTAGAATAGCCTGCAAAGACACGCCATAGCAAAGAAAAGGTAAAACGGCCAAAAACACCATAATTTGGCACGTGGAAAAATGAGCAAAAATCCAAGGCTATAGTAAGGCAAAAGTTTCAAAATTTCACGCCTCCAAAAAACAGCTGGAAACCACTGAAAACGACTTAGAATAGCCTGCAAAGACACGCCATAGCAAAGAAAAGTTGCAAAACGGCCAAAAACACCATAATTTGGCACGTGGAAAAATGAGCAAAAAATCCAAGGCTATAGTAAGGCAAAAGTTTCAAAATTTCACGCCCCAAAAACAGCTGGAAACCACTGAAAACGACTTAGAATAGCCTGCAAAGACACGCCATAGCAAAGAAAGGTAAAACGGCCAAAACACCATAATTTGGCACGTGGAAAATGAGCAAAAATCCAAGGCTATAGTAAGGCAAAAGTTTCAAAATTTCACGCCCCAAAAACAGCTGGAAACCACTGAAAACGATTTAGAATAGCCTGCAAAGACACGCCATAGCAAAGAAAGTTGCAAAACGGCCAAAAACACCATAATTTGGCACGTGGAAAAATGAGCAAAATCCAAGGCTATAGTAAGGCAAAAGTTTCAAAATTTCACGCCCCCAAAACAGCTGGAAACCACTGAAAACGACTTAGAATAGCCTGCAAAGACACGCCATAGCAAAGAAAAGTTGCAAAACGGCCAAAAACACCATAATTTGGCACGTGGAAAAATGAGCAAAAATCCAAGGCTATAGTAAGGCAAAAGTTTCAAAATTTCACGCCCCAAAAAACAGCTGGAAACCACTGAAAACGACTTAGAATAGCCTGCAAAGACACGCCATAGCAAAGAAAGTTGCAAAACGGCCAAAAACACCATAATTTGGCACGTGAAAAATGAGCAAAAATCCAAGGCTATAGTAAGGCAAAAGTTTCAAAATTTCACGCCCCAAAAACAGCTGGAAACCACTGAAAACGACTTAGAATAGCCTGCAAAGACACGCCATAGCAAAGAAAGTTGCAAAACGGCCAAAACACCATAATTTGGCACGGAAAAATGAGCAAAAATCCAAGGCTATAGTAAGGCAAAAGTTTCAAAATTTCACGCCCCAAAAACAGCTGGAAACCACTGAAAACGACTTAGAATAGCCTGCAAAGACACGCCATAGCAAAGAAAAGTTGCAAAACGGCCAAAAACACCATAATTTGGCACGTGGAAAAATGAGCAAAAATCCAAGGCTATAGTAAGGCAAAAGTTTCAAAATTTCACGCCCCAAAAACAGCTGGAAACCACTGAAAACGACTTAGAATAGCCTGCAAAGACACGCCATAGCAAAGAAAGTTGCAAAACGGCCAAAAACACCATAATTTGGCACGTGGAAAAATGAGCAAAAAATCCAAGGCTATAGTAAGGCAAAAGTTTCAAAATTTCACGCCCCAAAAACAGCTGGAAACCACTGAAAACGACTTAGAATAGCCTGCAAAGACACGCCATAGCAAAGAAAGTTGCAAAACGGCCAAAACACCATAATTTGGCACGTGGAAAAATGAGCAAAATCCAAGGCTATAGTAAGGCAAAAGTTTCAAAATTTCACGCCCCAAAAACAGCTGGAAACCACTGAAAACGACTTAGAATAGCCTGCAAAGACACGCCATAGCAAAGAAAGTTGCAAAACGGCCAAAACACCATAATTTGGCACGTGGAAAAATGAGCAAAATCCAAGGCTATAGTAAGGCAAAAGTTTCAAAATTTCACGCCCCAAAACAGCTGGAAACCACTGAAAACGACTTAGAATAGCCTGCAAAGACACGCCATAGCAAAGAAAGTTGCAAAACGGCCAAAACACCATAATTTGGCACGTGGAAAAATGAGCAAAAAATCCAAGGCTATAGTAAGGCAAAAGTTTTCAAATTTCACGCCCCAAAACAGCTGGAAACCACTGAAAACGATTTCTAGAATAGCCTGCAAAGACACGCCATAGCAAAGAAAGTTGCAAAACGGCCAAAACACCATAATTTGGCACGTGGAAAAATGAGCAAAATCCAAGGCTATAGTAAGGCAAAAGTTTCAAAATTTCACGCCCCAAAAACAGCTGGAAACCACTGAAAACGACTTAGAATAGCCTGCAAAGACACGCCATAGCAAAGAAAGTTGCAAAACGGCCAAAAACACCATAATTTGGCACGTGGAAAAATGAGCAAAAATCCAAGGCTATAGTAAGGCAAAAGTTTCAAAATTTCACGCCCCAAAAACAGCTGGAAACCACTGAAAACGACTTAGAATAGCCTGCAAAGACACGCCATAGCAAAGAAAGGTAAAACGGCCAAAAACACCATAATTTGGCACGTGGAAAAATGAGCAAAAATCCAAGGCTATAGTAAGGCAAAAGTTTCAAAATTTCACGCCCCAAAAAACAGCTGGAAACCACTGAAAACGACTTAGAATAGCCTGCAAAGACACGCCATAGCAAAGAAAAGTTGCAAAACGGCCATAAACACCATAATTTGGCACGTGAAAAATGAGCAAAAAATCAAGGCTATAGTAAGGCAAAAGTTTCAAAATTTCACGCCCCAAAAACAGCTGGAAACCACTGAAAACGACTTAGAATAGCCTGCAAAGACACGCCATAGCAAAGAAAAGTTGCAAAACGGCCAAAACACCATAATTTGGCACGTGGAAAAATGAGCAAAAATCCAAGGCTATAGTAAGGCAAAAGTTTCAAAATTTCACGCCCCAAAAACAGCTGGAAACCACTGAAAACGACTTAGAATAGCCTGCAAAGACACGCCATAGCAAAGAAAGTTGCAAAACGGCCAAAAACACCATAATTTGGCACGGAAAAAATGAGCAAAATCCAAGGCTATAGTAAGGCAAAAGTTTCAAAATTTCACGCCCCAAAAACAGCTGGAAACCACTGAAAACGACTTAGAATAGCCTGCAAAGACACGCCATAGCAAAGAAAGTTGCAAAACGGCCAAAACACCATAATTTGGCACGTGGAAAAATGAGCAAAATCCAAGGCTATAGTAAGGCAAAAGTTTCAAAATTTCACGCCCCAAAAACAGCTGGAAACCACTGAAAACGACTTAGAATAGCCTGCAAAGACACGCCATAGCAAAGAAAAGTTGCAAAACGGCCAAAAACACCATAATTTGGCACGGAAAAAATGAGCAAAAATCCAAGGCTATAGTAAGGCAAAAGTTTCAAAATTTCACGCCCCAAAAAACAGCTGGAAACCACTGAAAACGCACTTAGAATAGCCTGCAAAGACACGCCATAGCAAAGAAAGTTGCAAAACGGCCAAAACACCATAATTTGGCACGTGGAAAAATGAGCAAAAAATCCAAGGCTATAGTAAGGCAAAAGTTTCAAAATTTCACGCCCCAAAAACAGCTGGAAACCACTGAAAACGACTTAGAATAGCCTGCAAAGACACGCCATAGCAAAGAAAGTTGCAAAACGGCCAAAACACCATAATTTGGCACGTGGAAAAAATGAGCAAAAATCCAAGGCTATAGTAAGGCAAAAGTTTCAAAATTTCACGCCCCAAAAACAGCTGGAAACCACTGAAAACGACTTAGAATAGCCTGCAAAGACACGCCATAGCAAAGAAAGTTGCAAAACGGCCAAAACACCATAATTTGGCACGTGAAAAATGAGCAAAAATCCAAGGCTATAGTAAGGCAAAAGTTTCAAAATTTCACGCCCCAAAAAACAGCTGGAAACCACTGAAAACGACTTAGAATAGCCTGCAAAGACACGCCATAGCAAAGAAAGTTGCAAAACGGCCAAAACACCATAATTTGGCACGTGGAAAAATGAGCAAAAATCCAAGGCTATAGTAAGGCAAAAGTTTCAAAATTTCACGCCCCAAAAACAGCTGGAAACCACTGAAAACGACTTAGAATAGCCTGCAAAGACACGCCATAGCAAAGAAAAGTTGCAAAACGGCCAAAACACCATAATTTGGCACGTGGAAAAATGAGCAAAATCCAAGGCTATAGTAAGGCAAAAGTTTCAAAATTTCACGCCCCAAAAACAGCTGGAAACCACTGAAAACGACTTAGAATAGCCTGCAAAGACACGCCATAGCAAAGAAAGTTGCAAAACGGCCAAAAACACCATAATTTGGCACGTGGAAAATGAGCAAAAATCCAAGGCTATAGTAAGGCAAAAGTTTCAAAATTTCACGCCCCAAAAACAGCTGGAAACCACTGAAAACGACTTAGAATAGCCTGCAAAGACACGCCATAGCAAAGAAAAGTTGCAAAACGGCCAAAAACACCATAATTTGGCACGTGGAAAAATGAGCAAAATCCAAGGCTATAGTAAGGCAAAAGTTTCAAAATTTCACGCCCCAAAAAACAGCTGGAAACCACTGAAAACGACTTAGAATAGCCTGCAAAGACACGCCATAGCAAAGAAAGTTGCAAAACGGCCAAAACACCATAATTTGGCACGTGGAAAAATGAGCAAAAATCCAAGGCTATAGTAAGGCAAAAGTTTCAAAATTTCACGCCCCAAAAACAGCTGGAAACCACTGAAAACGACTTAGAATAGCCTGCAAAGACACGCCATAGCAAAGAAAGTTGCAAAACGGCCAAAACACCATAATTTGGCACGTGGAAAATGAGCAAAAATCCAAGGCTATAGTAAGGCAAAAGTTTCAAAATTTCACGCCCCAAAAACAGCTGGAAACCACTGAAAACGACTTAGAATAGCCTGCAAAGACACGCCATAGCAAAGAAAAGTTGCAAAACGGCCAAAAACACCATAATTTGGCACGTGGAAAAATGAGCAAAAATCCAAGGCTATAGTAAGGCAAAAGTTTCAAAATTTCACGCCCCAAAACAGCTGGAAACCACTGAAAACGACTTAGAATAGCCTGCAAAGACACGCCATAGCAAAGAAAGTTGCAAAACGGCCAAAACACCATAATTTGGCACGTGGAAAAATGAGCAAAAATCCAAGGCTATAGTAAGGCAAAAGTTTCAAAATTTCACGCCCCAAAAACAGCTGGAAACCACTGAAAACGACTTAGAATAGCCTGCAAAGACACGCCATAGCAAAGAAAGTTGCAAAACGGCCAAAACACCATAATTTGGCACGTGGAAAAATGAGCAAAAATCCAAGGCTATAGTAAGGCAAAAGTTTCAAAATTTCACGCCCCAAAAACAGCTGGAAACCACTGAAAACGACTTAGAATAGCCTGCAAAGACACGCCATAGCAAAGAAAGTTGCAAAACGGCCAAAACACCATAATTTGGCACGTGGAAAAATGAGCAAAAATCCAAGGCTATAGTAAGGCAAAAGTTTCAAAATTTCACGCCCCAAAAACAGCTGGAAACCACTGAAAACGACTTAGAATAGCCTGCAAAGACACGCCATAGCAAAGAAAAGTTGCAAAACGGCCAAAACACCATAATTTGGCACGTGGAAAAATGAGCAAAATCCAAGGCTATAGTAAGGCAAAAGTTTCAAAATTTCACGCCCCAAAAACAGCTGGAAACCACTGAAAACGACTTAGAATAGCCTGCAAAGACACGCCATAGCAAAGAAAGTTGCAAAACGGCCAAAACACCATAATTTGGCACGTGGAAAAATGAGCAAAATCCAAGGCTATAGTAAGGCAAAAGTTTCAAAATTTCACGCCCCAAAAACAGCTGGAAACCACTGAAAACGACTTAGAATAGCCTGCAAAGACACGCCATAGCAAAGAAAGTTGCAAAACGGCCAAAACACCATAATTTGGCACGGAAAAATGAGCAAAAATCCAAGGCTATAGTAAGGCAAAAGTTTCAAAATTTCACGCCCCCAAAACAGCTGGAAACCACTGAAAACGACTTAGAATAGCCTGCAAAGACACGCCATAGCAAAGAAAGTTGCAAAACGGCCAAAACACCATAATTTGGCACGTGGAAAATGAGCAAAAATCCAAGGCTATAGTAAGGCAAAAGTTTCAAAATTTCACGCCCCAAAAACAGCTGGAAACCACTGAAAACGACTTAGAATAGCCTGCAAAGACACGCCATAGCAAAGAAAGTTGCAAAACGGCCAAAACACCATAATTTGGCACGTGGAAAAATGAGCAAAAATCCAAGGCTATAGTAAGGCAAAAGTTTCAAAATTTCACGCCCCAAAAACAGCTGGAAACCACTGAAAACGACTTAGAATAGCCTGCAAAGACACGCCATAGCAAAGAAAAGTTGCAAAACGGCCAAAACACCATAATTTGGCACGTGGAAAAATGAGCAAAATCCAAGGCTATAGTAAGGCAAAAGTTTCAAAATTTCACGCCCCAAAAACAGCTGGAAACCACTGAAAACGACTTAGAATAGCCTGCAAAGACACGCCATAGCAAAGAAAGTTGCAAAACGGCCAAAACACCATAATTTGGCACGTGAAAAATGAGCAAAAATCCAAGGCTATAGTAAGGCAAAAGTTTCAAAATTTCACGCCCCAAAAACAGCTGGAAACCACTGAAAACGACTTAGAATAGCCTGCAAAGACACGCCATAGCAAAGAAAAGTTGCAAAACGCCAAAAACACCATAATTTGGCACGTGAAAAATGAGCAAAAATCCAAGGCTATAGTAAGGCAAAAGTTTCAAAATTTCACGCCCCAAAAACAGCTGGAAACCACTGAAAACGACTTAGAATAGCCTGCAAAGACACGCCATAGCAAAGAAAGTTGCAAAACGGCCAAAACACCATAATTTGGCACGTGGAAAATGAGCAAAAATCCAAGGCTATAGTAAGGCAAAAGTTTCAAAATTTCACGCCCCAAAAACAGCTGGAAACCACTGAAAACGACTTAGAATAGCCTGCAAAGACACGCCATAGCAAAGAAAGTTGCAAAACGGCCAAAAACACCATAATTTGGCACGTGGAAAAATGAGCAAAAATCCAAGGCTATAGTAAGGCAAAAGTTTCAAAATTTCACGCCCCAAAACAGCTGGAAACCACTGAAAACGACTTAGAATAGCCTGCAAAGACACGCCATAGCAAAGAAAAGTTGCAAAACGGCCAAAACACCATAATTTGGCACGTGGAAAAATGAGCAAAAATCCAAGGCTATAGTAAGGCAAAAGTTTCAAAATTTCACGCCCCAAAAACAGCTGGAAACCACTGAAAACGACTTAGAATAGCCTGCAAAGACACGCCATAGCAAAGAAAGTTGCAAAACGGCCAAAAACACCATAATTTGGCACGTGAAAAAATGAGCAAAAATCCAAGGCTATAGTAAGGCAAAAGTTTCAAAATTTCACGCCCCAAAAACAGCTGGAAACCACTGAAAACGACTTAGAATAGCCTGCAAAGACACGCCATAGCAAAGAAAAGTTGCAAAACGGCCAAAAACACCATAATTTGGCACGTGGAAAAATGAGCAAAAATCCAAGGCTATAGTAAGGCAAAAGTTTCAAAATTTCACGCCCCAAAAACAGCTGGAAACCACTGAAAACGACTTAGAATAGCCTGCAAAGACACGCCATAGCAAAGAAAAGTTGCAAAACGGCCAAAACACCATAATTTGGCACGTGGAAAAATGAGCAAAAATCCAAGGCTATAGTAAGGCAAAAGTTTCAAAATTTCACGCCCCAAAAACAGCTGGAAACCACTGAAAACGACTTAGAATAGCCTGCAAAGACACGCCATAGCAAAGAAAGTTGCAAAACGGCCAAAAACACCATAATTTGGCACGTGGAAAAATGAGCAAAAAATCCAAGGCTATAGTAAGGCAAAAGTTTCAAAATTTCACGCCCCAAAAACAGCTGGAAACCACTGAAAACGACTTAGAATAGCCTGCAAAGACACGCCATAGCAAAGAAAAGTTGCAAAACGGCCAAAAACACCATAATTTGGCACGTGGAAAAATGAGCAAAAATCCAAGGCTATAGTAAGGCAAAAGTTTCAAAATTTCACGCCCCAAAAACAGCTGGAAACCACTGAAAACGACTTAGAATAGCCTGCAAAGACACGCCATAGCAAAGAAAAGTTGCAAAACGGCCAAAACACCATAATTTGGCACGTGGAAAAATGAGCAAAAATCCAAGGCTATAGTAAGGCAAAAGTTTCAAAATTTCACGCCCCAAAAACAGCTGGAAACCACTGAAAACGACTTAGAATAGCCTGCAAAGACACGCCATAGCAAAGAAAGTTGTAAAACGGCCAAAACACCATAATTTGGCACGTGGAAAAATGAGCAAAATCCAAGGCTATAGTAAGGCAAAAGTTTCAAAATTTCACGCCCCAAAAAACAGCTGGAAACCACTGAAAACGACTTAGAATAGCCTGCAAAGACACGCCATAGCAAAGAAAGTTGCAAAACGGCCAAAAACACCATAATTTGGCACGTGGAAAAATGAGCAAAAATCCAAGGCTATAGTAAGGCAAAAGTTTCAAAATTTCACGCCCCAAAAAACAGCTGGAAACCACTGAAAACGACTTAGAATAGCCTGCAAAGACACGCCATAGCAAAGAAAAGTTGCAAAACGGCCAAAACACCATAATTTGGCACGTGGAAAAATGAGCAAAATCCAAGGCTATAGTAAGGCAAAAGTTTCAAAATTTCACGCCCCAAAAACAGCTGGAAACCACTGAAAACGACTTAGAATAGCCTGCAAAGACACGCCATAGCAAAGAAAGTTGCAAAACGGCCAAAAACACCATAATTTGGCACGTGGAAAAATGAGCAAAAATCCAAGGCTATAGTAAGGCAAAAGTTTCAAAATTTCACGCCCCAAAAACAGCTGGAAACCACTGAAAACGACTTAGAATAGCCTGCAAAGACACGCCATAGCAAAGAAAGTTGCAAAACGGCCAAAACACCATAATTTGGCACGTGGAAAAATGAGCAAAAATCCAAGGCTATAGTAAGGCAAAAGTTTCAAAATTTCACGCCCCAAAAACAGCTGGAAACCACTGAAAACGACTTAGAATAGCCTGCAAAGACACGCCATAGCAAAGAAAGTTGCAAAACGGCCAAAACACCATAATTTGGCACGTGGAAAAATGAGCAAAATCCAAGGCTATAGTAAGGCAAAAGTTTCAAAATTTCACGCCCCAAAAACAGCTGGAAACCACTGAAAACGACTTAGAATAGCCTGCAAAGACACGCCATAGCAAAGAAAAGTTGCAAAACGGCCAAAAACACCATAATTTGGCACGTGAAAAATGAGCAAAAATCCAAGGCTATAGTAAGGCAAAAGTTTCAAAATTTCACGCCCCAAAAACAGCTGGAAACCACTGAAAACGACTTAGAATAGCCTGCAAAGACACGCCATAGCAAAGAAAGTTGCAAAACGGCCAAAACACCATAATTTGGCACGTGGAAAAATGAGCAAAAATCCAAGGCTATAGTAAGGCAAAAGTTTCAAAATTTCACGCCCCAAAAACAGCTGGAAACCACTGAAAACGACTTAGAATAGCCTGCAAAGACACGCCATAGCAAAGAAAGGTAAAACGGCCAAAACACCATAATTTGGCACGTGGAAAAATGAGCAAAAATCCAAGGCTATAGTAAGGCAAAAGTTTCAAAATTTCACGCCCCAAAAAACAGCTGGAAACCACTGAAAACGACTTAGAATAGCCTGCAAAGACACGCCATAGCAAAGAAAGTTGCAAAACGGCCAAAACACCATAATTTGGCACGTGGAAAAATGAGCAAAATCCAAGGCTATAGTAAGGCAAAAGTTTCAAAATTTCACGCCCCAAAAACAGCTGGAAACCACTGAAAACGACTTAGAATAGCCTGCAAAGACACGCCATAGCAAAGAAAGTTGCAAAACGGCCAAAACACCATAATTTGGCACGTGAAAAATGAGCAAAAATCCAAGGCTATAGTAAGGCAAAAGTTTCAAAATTTCACGCCCCAAAAAACAGCTGGAAACCACTGAAAACGACTTAGAATAGCCTGCAAAGACACGCCATAGCAAAGAAAGTTGCAAAACGGCCAAAAACACCATAATTTGGCACGTGAAAAATGAGCAAAAATCCAAGGCTATAGTAAGGCAAAAGTTTCAAAATTTCACGCCCCAAAAACAGCTGGAAACCACTGAAAACGACTTAGAATAGCCTGCAAAGACACGCCATAGCAAAGAAAGTTGCAAAACGGCCAAAACACCATAATTTGGCACGTGGAAAAATGAGCAAAAATCCAAGGCTATAGTAAGGCAAAAGTTTCAAAATTTCACGCCCCAAAAACAGCTGGAAACCACTGAAAACGACTTAGAATAGCCTGCAAAGACACGCCATAGCAAAGAAAAGTTGCAAAACGGCCAAAAACACCATAATTTGGCACGTGGAAAAATGAGCAAAAATCCAAGGCTATAGTAAGGCAAAAGTTTCAAAATTTCACGCCCCAAAAACAGCTGGAAACCACTGAAAACGACTTAGAATAGCCTGCAAAGACACGCCATAGCAAAGAAAAGTTGCAAAACGGCCAAAACACCATAATTTGGCACGTGGAAAAATGAGCAAAAATCCAAGGCTATAGTAAGGCAAAAGTTTCAAAATTTCACGCCCCAAAAAACAGCTGGAAACCACTGAAAACGACTTAGAATAGCCTGCAAAGACACGCCATAGCAAAGAAAAGTTGCAAAACGGCCAAAACACCATAATTTGGCACGTGGAAAAATGAGCAAAAATCCAAGGCTATAGTAAGGCAAAAGTTTCAAAATTTCACGCCCCAAAAAACAGCTGGAAACCACTGAAAACGACTTAGAATAGCCTGCAAAGACACGCCATAGCAAAGAAAAGTTGCAAAACGGCCAAAAACACCATAATTTGGCACGTGGAAAAATGAGCAAAAATCCAAGGCTATAGTAAGGCAAAAGTTTCAAAATTTCACGCCCCAAAAACAGCTGGAAACCACTGAAAACGACTTAGAATAGCCTGCAAAGACACGCCATAGCAAAGAAAAGTTGCAAAACGGCCAAAACACCATAATTTGGCACGTGGAAAAATGAGCAAAAATCCAAGGCTATAGTAAGGCAAAAGTTTCAAAATTTCACGCCCCCAAAAACAGCTGGAAACCACTGAAAACGACTTAGAATAGCCTGCAAAGACACGCCATAGCAAAGAAAGTTGCAAAACGGCCAAAACACCATAATTTGGCACGTGGAAAAATGAGCAAAAATCCAAGGCTATAGTAAGGCAAAAGTTTCAAAATTTCACGCCCCAAAAACAGCTGGAAACCACTGAAAACGACTTAGAATAGCCTGCAAAGACACGCCATAGCAAAGAAAGTTGCAAAACGGCCAAAAACACCATAATTTGGCACGTGGAAAAATGAGCAAAATCCAAGGCTATAGTAAGGCAAAAGTTTCAAAATTTCACGCCCCAAAAAACAGCTGGAAACCACTGAAAACGACTTAGAATAGCCTGCAAAGACACGCCATAGCAAAGAAAAGTTGCAAAACGGCCAAAACACCATAATTTGGCACGTGGAAAAATGAGCAAAAATCCAAGGCTATAGTAAGGCAAAAGTTTCAAAATTTCACGCCCCAAAAACAGCTGGAAACCACTGAAAACGACTTAGAATAGCCTGCAAAGACACGCCATAGCAAAGAAAGTTGCAAAACGGCCAAAACACCATAATTTGGCACGTGGAAAAATGAGCAAAAATCCAAGGCTATAGTAAGGCAAAAGTTTCAAAATTTCACGCCCCAAAAACAGCTGGAAACCACTGAAAACGACTTAGAATAGCCTGCAAAGACACGCCATAGCAAAGAAAGTTGCAAAACGGCCAAAAACACCATAATTTGGCACGTGGAAAATGAGCAAAAATCCAAGGCTATAGTAAGGCAAAAGTTTCAAAATTTCACGCCCCAAAAACAGCTGGAAACCACTGAAAACGACTTAGAATAGCCTGCAAAGACACGCCATAGCAAAGAAAAGTTGCAAAACGGCCAAAACACCATAATTTGGCACGTGGAAAAATGAGCAAAAATCCAAGGCTATAGTAAGGCAAAAGTTTCAAAATTTCACGCCCCAAAAACAGCTGGAAACCACTGAAAACGACTTAGAATAGCCTGCAAAGACACGCCATAGCAAAGAAAGTTGCAAAACGGCCAAAAACACCATAATTTGGCACGTGGAAAAATGAGCAAAAATCCAAGGCTATAGTAAGGCAAAAGTTTCAAAATTTCACGCCCCAAAAACAGCTGGAAACCACTGAAAACGCACTTAGAATAGCCTGCAAAGACACGCCATAGCAAAGAAAGTTGCAAAACGGCCAAAACACCATAATTTGGCACGTGGAAAAATGAGCAAAAATCCAAGGCTATAGTAAGGCAAAAGTTTCAAAATTTCACGCCCCAAAAACAGCTGGAAACCACTGAAAACGACTTAGAATAGCCTGCAAAGACACGCCATAGCAAAGAAAGTTGCAAAACGGCCAAAACACCATAATTTGGCACGTGGAAAAATGAGCAAAAATCCAAGGCTATAGTAAGGCAAAAGTTTCAAAATTTCACGCCCCAAAAACAGCTGGAAACCACTGAAAACGACTTAGAATAGCCTGCAAAGACACGCCATAGCAAAGAAAAGTTGCAAAACGGCCAAAACACCATAATTTGGCACGTGGAAAAATGAGCAAAAATCCAAGGCTATAGTAAGGCAAAAGTTTCAAAATTTCACGCCCCAAAAACAGCTGGAAACCACTGAAAACGACTTAGAATAGCCTGCAAAGACACGCCATAGCAAAGAAAAGTTGCAAAACGGCCAAAAACACCATAATTTGGCACGTGGAAAAATGAGCAAAATCCAAGGCTATAGTAAGGCAAAAGTTTCAAAATTTCACGCCCCAAAAAACAGCTGGAAACCACTGAAAACGACTTAGAATAGCCTGCAAAGACACGCCATAGCAAAGAAAAGTTGCAAAACGGCCAAAAACACCATAATTTGGCACGTGGAAAAATGAGCAAAAATCCAAGGCTATAGTAAGGCAAAAGTTTCAAAATTTCACGCCCCAAAAACAGCTGGAAACCACTGAAAACGACTTAGAATAGCCTGCAAAGACACGCCATAGCAAAGAAAGTTGCAAAACGGCCAAAACACCATAATTTGGCACGTGGAAAAATGAGCAAAATCCAAGGCTATAGTAAGGCAAAAGTTTCAAAATTTCACGCCCCAAAAACAGCTGGAAACCACTGAAAACGCACTTAGAATAGCCTGCAAAGACACGCCATAGCAAAGAAAGTTGCAAAACGGCCAAAACACCATAATTTGGCACGTGGAAAAATGAGCAAAAATCCAAGGCTATAGTAAGGCAAAAGTTTCAAAATTTCACGCCCCAAAAAACAGCTGGAAACCACTGAAAACGACTTAGAATAGCCTGCAAAGACACGCCATAGCAAAGAAAAGTTGCAAAACGGCCAAAAACACCATAATTTGGCACGTGGAAAAATGAGCAAAAATCCAAGGCTATAGTAAGGCAAAAGTTTCAAAATTTCACGCCCCAAAAACAGCTGGAAACCACTGAAAACGACTTAGAATAGCCTGCAAAGACACGCCATAGCAAAGAAAAGGTAAAACGGCCAAAAACACCATAATTTGGCACGTGGAAAAATGAGCAAAAATCCAAGGCTATAGTAAGGCAAAAGTTTCAAAATTTCACGCCCCAAAAACAGCTGGAAACCACTGAAAACGACTTAGAATAGCCTGCAAAGACACGCCATAGCAAAGAAAAGTTGCAAAACGGCCAAAACACCATAATTTGGCACGTGGAAAAATGAGCAAAAATCCAAGGCTATAGTAAGGCAAAAGTTTCAAAATTTCACGCCCCAAAAACAGCTGGAAACCACTGAAAACGACTTAGAATAGCCTGCAAAGACACGCCATAGCAAAGAAAAGTTGCAAAACGGCCAAAACACCATAATTTGGCACGTGGAAAAATGAGCAAAAATCCAAGGCTATAGTAAGGCAAAAGTTTCAAAATTTCACGCCCCAAAAAACAGCTGGAAACCACTGAAAACGACTTAGAATAGCCTGCAAAGACACGCCATAGCAAAGAAAGTTGCAAAACGGCCAAAAACACCATAATTTGGCACGTGGAAAAATGAGCAAAATCCAAGGCTATAGTAAGGCAAAAGTTTCAAAATTTCACGCCCCAAAAACAGCTGGAAACCACTGAAAACGACTTAGAATAGCCTGCAAAGACACGCCATAGCAAAGAAAGTTGCAAAACGGCCAAAAACACCATAATTTGGCACGTGGAAAAATGAGCAAAAATCCAAGGCTATAGTAAGGCAAAAGTTTCAAAATTTCACGCCCCAAAAACAGCTGGAAACCACTGAAAACGACTTAGAATAGCCTGCAAAGACACGCCATAGCAAAGAAAGTTGCAAAACGGCCAAAACACCATAATTTGGCACGTGGAAAAATGAGCAAAAATCCAAGGCTATAGTAAGGCAAAAGTTTCAAAATTTCACGCCCCAAAAAACAGCTGGAAACCACTGAAAACGACTTAGAATAGCCTGCAAAGACACGCCATAGCAAAGAAAAGTTGCAAAACGGCCAAAACACCATAATTTGGCACGGAAAAATGAGCAAAAATCCAAGGCTATAGTAAGGCAAAAGTTTCAAAATTTCACGCCCCAAAAACAGCTGGAAACCACTGAAAACGACTTAGAATAGCCTGCAAAGACACGCCATAGCAAAGAAAGTTGCAAAACGGCCAAAACACCATAATTTGGCACGTGGAAAAATGAGCAAAAATCCAAGGCTATAGTAAGGCAAAAGTTTCAAAATTTCACGCCCCAAAAACAGCTGGAAACCACTGAAAACGACTTAGAATAGCCTGCAAAGACACGCCATAGCAAAGAAAAGTTGCAAAACGGCCAAAAACACCATAATTTGGCACGTGGAAAAATGAGCAAAATCCAAGGCTATAGTAAGGCAAAAGTTTCAAAATTTCACGCCCCAAAAAACAGCTGGAAACCACTGAAAACGACTTAGAATAGCCTGCAAAGACACGCCATAGCAAAGAAAAGTTGCAAAACGGCCAAAACACCATAATTTGGCACGTGAAAAATGAGCAAAAATCCAAGGCTATAGTAAGGCAAAAGTTTCAAAATTTCACGCCCCAAAAACAGCTGGAAACCACTGAAAACGACTTAGAATAGCCTGCAAAGACACGCCATAGCAAAGAAAGTTGCAAAACGGCCAAAAACACCATAATTTGGCACGTGAAAAATGAGCAAAAATCCAAGGCTATAGTAAGGCAAAAGTTTCAAAATTTCACGCCCCAAAAACAGCTGGAAACCACTGAAAACGACTTAGAATAGCCTGCAAAGACACGCCATAGCAAAGAAAAGTTGCAAAACGGCCAAAACACCATAATTTGGCACGGAAAAATGAGCAAAAATCCAAGGCTATAGTAAGGCAAAAGTTTCAAAATTTCACGCCCCAAAAACAGCTGGAAACCACTGAAAACGACTTCTAGAATAGCCTGCAAAGACACGCCATAGCAAAGAAAAGTTGCAAAACGGCCAAAACACCATAATTTGGCACGTGGAAAAATGAGCAAAAATCCAAGGCTATAGTAAGGCAAAAGTTTCAAAATTTCACGCCCCAAAAAACAGCTGGAAACCACTGAAAACGACTTAGAATAGCCTGCAAAGACACGCCATAGCAAAGAAAGTTGCAAAACGGCCAAAAACACCATAATTTGGCACGTGGAAAAATGAGCAAAAATCCAAGGCTATAGTAAGGCAAAAGTTTCAAAATTTCACGCCCCAAAAACAGCTGGAAACCACTGAAAACGACTTAGAATAGCCTGCAAAGACACGCCATAGCAAAGAAAGTTGCAAAACGGCCAAAAACACCATAATTTGGCACGTGGAAAAAATGAGCAAAAATCCAAGGCTATAGTAAGGCAAAAGTTTCAAAATTTCACGCCCCAAAAACAGCTGGAAACCACTGAAAACGACTTAGAATAGCCTGCAAAGACACGCCATAGCAAAGAAAGTTGCAAAACGGCCAAAACACCATAATTTGGCACGTGGAAAAATGAGCAAAAATCCAAGGCTATAGTAAGGCAAAAGTTTCAAAATTTCACGCCCCAAAAAACAGCTGGAAACCACTGAAAACGACTTAGAATAGCCTGCAAAGACACGCCATAGCAAAGAAAGTTGCAAAACGGCCAAAACACCATAATTTGGCACGTGGAAAAATGAGCAAAAATCCAAGGCTATAGTAAGGCAAAAGTTTCAAAATTTCACGCCCCAAAAACAGCTGGAAACCACTGAAAACGACTTAGAATAGCCTGCAAAGACACGCCATAGCAAAGAAAAGTTGCAAAACGGCCAAAACACCATAATTTGGCACGTGGAAAAATGAGCAAAAATCCAAGGCTATAGTAAGGCAAAAGTTTCAAAATTTCACGCCCCAAAAAACAGCTGGAAACCACTGAAAACGACTTAGAATAGCCTGCAAAGACACGCCATAGCAAAGAAAAGTTGCAAAACGGCCAAAAACACCATAATTTGGCACGTGGAAAAATGAGCAAAATCCAAGGCTATAGTAAGGCAAAAGTTTCAAAATTTCACGCCCCAAAAACAGCTGGAAACCACTGAAAACGACTTAGAATAGCCTGCAAAGACACGCCATAGCAAAGAAAGTTGCAAAACGGCCAAAAACACCATAATTTGGCACGTGGAAAAATGAGCAAAAATCCAAGGCTATAGTAAGGCAAAAGTTTCAAAATTTCACGCCCCAAAAAACAGCTGGAAACCACTGAAAACGACTTAGAATAGCCTGCAAAGACACGCCATAGCAAAGAAAGTTGCAAAACGGCCAAAACACCATAATTTGGCACGTGGAAAAATGAGCAAAAATCCAAGGCTATAGTAAGGCAAAAGTTTCAAAATTTCACGCCCCAAAAACAGCTGGAAACCACTGAAAACGACTTAGAATAGCCTGCAAAGACACGCCATAGCAAAGAAAGTTGCAAAACGGCCAAAACACCATAATTTGGCACGTGGAAAAATGAGCAAAAATCCAAGGCTATAGTAAGGCAAAAGTTTCAAAATTTCACGCCCCAAAAACAGCTGGAAACCACTGAAAACGACTTAGAATAGCCTGCAAAGACACGCCATAGCAAAGAAAGTTGCAAAACGGCCAAAACACCATAATTTGGCACGTGGAAAATGAGCAAAAATCCAAGGCTATAGTAAGGCAAAAGTTTCAAAATTTCACGCCCCAAAAACAGCTGGAAACCACTGAAAACGACTTAGAATAGCCTGCAAAGACACGCCATAGCAAAGAAAGTTGCAAAACGGCCAAAAACACCATAATTTGGCACGTGGAAAAATGAGCAAAAATCCAAGGCTATAGTAAGGCAAAAGTTTCAAAATTTCACGCCCCCAAAACAGCTGGAAACCACTGAAAACGACTTAGAATAGCCTGCAAAGACACGCCATAGCAAAGAAAAGTTGCAAAACGGCCAAAACACCATAATTTGGCACGTGGAAAAATGAGCAAAAATCCAAGGCTATAGTAAGGCAAAAGTTTCAAAATTTCACGCCCCAAAAAACAGCTGGAAACCACTGAAAACGACTTAGAATAGCCTGCAAAGACACGCCATAGCAAAGAAAGTTGCAAAACGGCCAAAACACCATAATTTGGCACGTGGAAAAATGAGCAAAAATCCAAGGCTATAGTAAGGCAAAAGTTTCAAAATTTCACGCCCCAAAAACAGCTGGAAACCACTGAAAACGACTTAGAATAGCCTGCAAAGACACGCCATAGCAAAGAAAAGTTGCAAAACGGCCAAAACACCATAATTTGGCACGTGGAAAAATGAGCAAAATCCAAGGCTATAGTAAGGCAAAAGTTTCAAAATTTCACGCCCCAAAAACAGCTGGAAACCACTGAAAACGACTTAGAATAGCCTGCAAAGACACGCCATAGCAAAGAAAGTTGCAAAACGGCCAAAACACCATAATTTGGCACGTGGAAAAATGAGCAAAAATCCAAGGCTATAGTAAGGCAAAAGTTTCAAAATTTCACGCCCCAAAAAACAGCTGGAAACCACTGAAAACGACTTAGAATAGCCTGCAAAGACACGCCATAGCAAAGAAAGTTGCAAAACGGCCAAAAACACCATAATTTGGCACGTGGAAAAATGAGCAAAAATCCAAGGCTATAGTAAGGCAAAAGTTTCAAAATTTCACGCCCCAAAAACAGCTGGAAACCACTGAAAACGACTTAGAATAGCCTGCAAAGACACGCCATAGCAAAGAAAAGTTGCAAAACGGCCAAAACACCATAATTTGGCACGGAAAAATGAGCAAAAATCCAAGGCTATAGTAAGGCAAAAGTTTCAAAATTTCACGCCCCAAAAACAGCTGGAAACCACTGAAAACGACTTAGAATAGCCTGCAAAGACACGCCATAGCAAAGAAAGTTGCAAAACGGCCAAAAACACCATAATTTGGCACGTGGAAAAATGAGCAAAAATCCAAGGCTATAGTAAGGCAAAAGTTTCAAAATTTCACGCCCCAAAAACAGCTGGAAACCACTGAAAACGACTTAGAATAGCCTGCAAAGACACGCCATAGCAAAGAAAGTTGCAAAACGGCCAAAACACCATAATTTGGCACGTGGAAAAATGAGCAAAATCCAAGGCTATAGTAAGGCAAAAGTTTCAAAATTTCACGCCCCAAAAACAGCTGGAAACCACTGAAAACGACTTAGAATAGCCTGCAAAGACACGCCATAGCAAAGAAAGTTGCAAAACGGCCAAAAACACCATAATTTGGCACGTGGAAAAATGAGCAAAATCCAAGGCTATAGTAAGGCAAAAGTTTCAAAATTTCACGCCCCAAAAAACAGCTGGAAACCACTGAAAACGACTTAGAATAGCCTGCAAAGACACGCCATAGCAAAGAAAAGTTGCAAAACGGCCAAAACACCATAATTTGGCACGTGGAAAAATGAGCAAAAATCCAAGGCTATAGTAAGGCAAAAGTTTCAAAATTTCACGCCCCAAAAACAGCTGGAAACCACTGAAAACGACTTAGAATAGCCTGCAAAGACACGCCATAGCAAAGAAAGTTGCAAAACGGCCAAAACACCATAATTTGGCACGTGGAAAAATGAGCAAAAATCCAAGGCTATAGTAAGGCAAAAGTTTCAAAATTTCACGCCCCAAAAACAGCTGGAAACCACTGAAAACGACTTAGAATAGCCTGCAAAGACACGCCATAGCAAAGAAAAGTTGCAAAACGGCCAAAACACCATAATTTGGCACGTGGAAAAATGAGCAAAAATCCAAGGCTATAGTAAGGCAAAAGTTTCAAAATTTCACGCCCCAAAAACAGCTGGAAACCACTGAAAACGACTTAGAATAGCCTGCAAAGACACGCCATAGCAAAGAAAGTTGCAAAACGGCCAAAACACCATAATTTGGCACGTGGAAAAATGAGCAAAAATCCAAGGCTATAGTAAGGCAAAAGTTTCAAAATTTCACGCCCCAAAAACAGCTGGAAACCACTGAAAACGACTTAGAATAGCCTGCAAAGACACGCCATAGCAAAGAAAGTTGCAAAACGGCCAAAACACCATAATTTGGCACGTGGAAAAATGAGCAAAAATCCAAGGCTATAGTAAGGCAAAAGTTTCAAAATTTCACGCCCCAAAAAACAGCTGGAAACCACTGAAAACGACTTAGAATAGCCTGCAAAGACACGCCATAGCAAAGAAAAGTTGCAAAACGGCCAAAACACCATAATTTGGCACGTGGAAAAATGAGCAAAAATCCAAGGCTATAGTAAGGCAAAAGTTTCAAAATTTCACGCCCCAAAAAACAGCTGGAAACCACTGAAAACGACTTAGAATAGCCTGCAAAGACACGCCATAGCAAAGAAAGTTGCAAAACGGCCAAAACACCATAATTTGGCACGTGGAAAAATGAGCAAAAATCCAAGGCTATAGTAAGGCAAAAGTTTCAAAATTTCACGCCCCAAAAAACAGCTGGAAACCACTGAAAACGACTTAGAATAGCCTGCAAAGACACGCCATAGCAAAGAAAGTTGCAAAACGGCCAAAACACCATAATTTGGCACGTGGAAAAATGAGCAAAAATCCAAGGCTATAGTAAGGCAAAAGTTTCAAAATTTCACGCCCCAAAAACAGCTGGAAACCACTGAAAACGACTTAGAATAGCCTGCAAAGACACGCCATAGCAAAGAAAGTTGCAAAACGGCCAAAAACACCATAATTTGGCACGTGGAAAAATGAGCAAAAATCCAAGGCTATAGTAAGGCAAAAGTTTCAAAATTTCACGCCCCAAAAACAGCTGGAAACCACTGAAAACGACTTAGAATAGCCTGCAAAGACACGCCATAGCAAAGAAAGTTGCAAAACGGCCAAAAACACCATAATTTGGCACGTGGAAAAATGAGCAAAAATCCAAGGCTATAGTAAGGCAAAAGTTTCAAAATTTCACGCCCCAAAAACAGCTGGAAACCACTGAAAACGACTTAGAATAGCCTGCAAAGACACGCCATAGCAAAGAAAAGTTGCAAAACGGCCAAAACACCATAATTTGGCACGTGGAAAAATGAGCAAAATCCAAGGCTATAGTAAGGCAAAAGTTTCAAAATTTCACGCCCCAAAAACAGCTGGAAACCACTGAAAACGACTTAGAATAGCCTGCAAAGACACGCCATAGCAAAGAAAGTTGCAAAACGGCCAAAAACACCATAATTTGGCACGTGGAAAAATGAGCAAAAATCCAAGGCTATAGTAAGGCAAAAGTTTCAAAATTTCACGCCCCAAAAAACAGCTGGAAACCACTGAAAACGCACTTAGAATAGCCTGCAAAGACACGCCATAGCAAAGAAAGTTGCAAAACGGCCAAAAACACCATAATTTGGCACGTGAAAAATGAGCAAAAATCCAAGGCTATAGTAAGGCAAAAGTTTCAAAATTTCACGCCCCAAAAACAGCTGGAAACCAATGAAAACGACTTAGAATAGCCTGCAACGACTCGCCATAGCAAAGAAAGTTGCAAAACGGCCAAAACACCATAATTTGGCACGTGGAAAAATGAGCAAAATCCAAGGCTATAGTAAGGCAAAAGTTTCAAAATTTCACGCCCCAAAAACAGCTGGAAACCACTGAAAACGACTTAGAATAGCCTGCAAAGACACGCCATAGCAAAGAAAGTTGCAAAACGGCCAAAACACCATAATTTGGCACGTGGAAAAATGAGCAAAAATCCAAGGCTATAGTAAGGCAAAAGTTTCAAAATTTCACGCCCCAAAAAACAGCTGGAAACCACTGAAAACGACTTAGAATAGCCTGCAAAGACACGCCATAGCAAAGAAAGTTGCAAAACGGCCAAAACACCATAATTTGGCACGTGGAAAAATGAGCAAAAATCCAAGGCTATAGTAAGGCAAAAGTTTCAAAATTTCACGCCCCAAAAACAGCTGGAAACCACTGAAAACGACTTAGAATAGCCTGCAAAGACACGCCATAGCAAAGAAAGTTGCAAAACGGCCAAAAACACCATAATTTGGCACGTGGAAAATGAGCAAAAATCCAAGGCTATAGTAAGGCAAAAGTTTCAAAATTTCACGCCCCCAAAAACAGCTGGAAACCACTGAAAACGACTTAGAATAGCCTGCAAAGACACGCCATAGCAAAGAAAGTTGCAAAACGGCCAAAACACCATAATTTGGCACGTGGAAAAATGAGCAAAATCCAAGGCTATAGTAAGGCAAAAGTTTCAAAATTTCACGCCCCAAAAACAGCTGGAAACCACTGAAAACGACTTAGAATAGCCTGCAAAGACACGCCATAGCAAAGAAAAGTTGCAAAACGGCCAAAACACCATAATTTGGCACGTGGAAAAATGAGCAAAAATCCAAGGCTATAGTAAGGCAAAAGTTTCAAAATTTCACGCCCCAAAAACAGCTGGAAACCACTGAAAACGACTTAGAATAGCCTGCAAAGACACGCCATAGCAAAGAAAAGTTGCAAAACGGCCAAAACACCATAATTTGGCACGTGGAAAAATGAGCAAAAATCCAAGGCTATAGTAAGGCAAAAGTTTCAAAATTTCACGCCCCAAAAACAGCTGGAAACCACTGAAAACGACTTAGAATAGCCTGCAAAGACACGCCATAGCAAAGAAAGTTGCAAAACGGCCAAAACACCATAATTTGGCACGTGGAAAAATGAGCAAAAATCCAAGGCTATAGTAAGGCAAAAGTTTCAAAATTTCACGCCCCAAAAACAGCTGGAAACCACTGAAAACGACTTAGAATAGCCTGCAAAGACACGCCATAGCAAAGAAAAGTTGCAAAACGGCCAAAAACACCATAATTTGGCACGGAAAAATGAGCAAAAATCCAAGGCTATAGTAAGGCAAAAGTTTCAAAATTTCACGCCCCAAAAACAGCTGGAAACCACTGAAAACGACTTAGAATAGCCTGCAAAGACACGCCATAGCAAAGAAAGTTGCAAAACGGCCAAAACACCATAATTTGGCACGTGGAAAAATGAGCAAAAATCCAAGGCTATAGTAAGGCAAAAGTTTCAAAATTTCACGCCCCAAAAACAGCTGGAAACCACTGAAAACGACTTAGAATAGCCTGCAAAGACACGCCATAGCAAAGAAAAGTTGCAAAACGGCCAAAAACACCATAATTTGGCACGTGGAAAAATGAGCAAAAATCCAAGGCTATAGTAAGGCAAAAGTTTCAAAATTTCACGCCCCAAAAACAGCTGGAAACCACTGAAAACGACTTAGAATAGCCTGCAAAGACACGCCATAGCAAAGAAAAGTTGCAAAACGGCCAAAACACCATAATTTGGCACGTGGAAAAATGAGCAAAATCCAAGGCTATAGTAAGGCAAAAGTTTCAAAATTTCACGCCCCAAAAAACAGCTGGAAACCACTGAAAACGACTTAGAATAGCCTGCAAAGACACGCCATAGCAAAGAAAAGTTGCAAAACGGCCAAAACACCATAATTTGGCACGTGGAAAAATGAGCAAAAATCCAAGGCTATAGTAAGGCAAAAGTTTCAAAATTTCACGCCCCAAAAACAGCTGGAAACCACTGAAAACGACTTAGAATAGCCTGCAAAGACACGCCATAGCAAAGAAAGTTGCAAAACGGCCAAAAACACCATAATTTGGCACGTGGAAAATGAGCAAAAATCCAAGGCTATAGTAAGGCAAAAGTTTCAAAATTTCACGCCCCAAAAACAGCTGGAAACCACTGAAAACGACTTAGAATAGCCTGCAAAGACACGCCATAGCAAAGAAAGTTGCAAAACGGCCAAAACACCATAATTTGGCACGTGGAAAAATGAGCAAAATCCAAGGCTATAGTAAGGCAAAAGTTTCAAAATTTCACGCCCCAAAAACAGCTGGAAACCACTGAAAACGACTTAGAATAGCCTGCAAAGACACGCCATAGCAAAGAAAGTTGCAAAACGGCCAAAACACCATAATTTGGCACGTGGAAAAATGAGCAAAAATCCAAGGCTATAGTAAGGCAAAAGTTTCAAAATTTCACGCCCCAAAAACAGCTGGAAACCACTGAAAACGACTTAGAATAGCCTGCAAAGACACGCCATAGCAAAGAAAAGTTGCAAAACGGCCAAAACACCATAATTTGGCACGTGGAAAAATGAGCAAAAATCCAAGGCTATAGTAAGGCAAAAGTTTCAAAATTTCACGCCCCCAAAAACAGCTGGAAACCACTGAAAACGACTTAGAATAGCCTGCAAAGACACGCCATAGCAAAGAAAAGTTGCAAAACGGCCAAAACACCATAATTTGGCACGTGGAAAAATGAGCAAAATCCAAGGCTATAGTAAGGCAAAAGTTTCAAAATTTCACGCCCCAAAAAACAGCTGGAAACCACTGAAAACGACTTAGAATAGCCTGCAAAGACACGCCATAGCAAAGAAAAGTTGCAAAACGGCCAAAACACCATAATTTGGCACGTGGAAAAATGAGCAAAAATCCAAGGCTATAGTAAGGCAAAAGTTTCAAAATTTCACGCCCCAAAAACAGCTGGAAACCACTGAAAACGACTTAGAATAGCCTGCAAAGACACGCCATAGCAAAGAAAGTTGCAAAAACGCCAAAAACACCATAATTTGGCACGTGGAAAAATGAGCAAAAATCCAAGGCTATAGTAAGGCAAAAGTTTCAAAATTTCACGCCCCAAAAACAGCTGGAAACCACTGAAAACGACTTAGAATAGCCTGCAAAGACACGCCATAGCAAAGAAAGTTGCAAAACGGCCAAAACACCATAATTTGGCACGTGGAAAATGAGCAAAAATCCAAGGCTATAGTAAGGCAAAAGTTTCAAAATTTCACGCCCCAAAAACAGCTGGAAACCACTGAAAACGACTTAGAATAGCCTGCAAAGACACGCCATAGCAAAGAAAAGTTGCAAAACGGCCAAAAACACCATAATTTGGCACGTGGAAAAATGAGCAAAAATCCAAGGCTATAGTAAGGCAAAAGTTTCAAAATTTCACGCCCCAAAAAACAGCTGGAAACCACTGAAAACGACTTAGAATAGCCTGCAAAGACACGCCATAGCAAAGAAAAGTTGCAAAACGGCCAAAACACCATAATTTGGCACGTGGAAAAATGAGCAAAATCCAAGGCTATAGTAAGGCAAAAGTTTCAAAATTTCACGCCCCAAAAACAGCTGGAAACCACTGAAAACGACTTAGAATAGCCTGCAAAGACACGCCATAGCAAAGAAAAGTTGCAAAACGGCCAAAACACCATAATTTGGCACGTGGAAAAATGAGCAAAAATCCAAGGCTATAGTAAGGCAAAAGTTTCAAAATTTCACGCCCCAAAAACAGCTGGAAACCACTGAAAACGACTTAGAATAGCCTGCAAAGACACGCCATAGCAAAGAAAG
Organism: Plectropomus leopardus; assembly: GCF_026936395.1. Taxonomy (NCBI): domain Eukaryota; kingdom Metazoa; phylum Chordata; class Actinopteri; order Perciformes; family Serranidae; genus Plectropomus; species Plectropomus leopardus. The sequence goes on from NW_028274707.1 coordinate 29,363, forward strand.
TTGCAAAACGGCCAAAACACCATAATTTGGCACGTGGAAAAATGAGCAAAAATCCAAGGCTATAGTAAGGCAAAAGTTTCAAAATTTCACGCCCCAAAAACAGCTGGAAACCACTGAAAACGACTTAGAATAGCCTGCAAAGACACGCCATAGCAAAGAAAAGTTGCAAAACGGCCAAAACACCATAATTTGGCACGTGGAAAAATGAGCAAAATCCAAGGCTATAGTAAGGCAAAAGTTTCAAAATTTCACGCCCCAAAAAACAGCTGGAAACCACTGAAAACGACTTAGAATAGCCTGCAAAGACACGCCATAGCAAAGAAAGTTGCAAAACGGCCAAAACACCATAATTTGGCACGTGGAAAAATGAGCAAAAATCCAAGGCTATAGTAAGGCAAAAGTTTCAAAATTTCACGCCCCAAAAACAGCTGGAAACCACTGAAAACGACTTAGAATAGCCTGCAAAGACACGCCATAGCAAAGAAAGTTGCAAAACGGCCAAAACACCATAATTTGGCACGTGGAAAAATGAGCAAAATCCAAGGCTATAGTAAGGCAAAAGTTTCAAAATTTCACGCCCCAAAAACAGCTGGAAACCACTGAAAACGACTTAGAATAGCCTGCAAAGACACGCCATAGCAAAGAAAGTTGCAAAACGGCCAAAACACCATAATTTGGCACGTGGAAAAATGAGCAAAATCCAAGGCTATAGTAAGGCAAAAGTTTCAAAATTTCACGCCCCAAAAACAGCTGGAAACCACTGAAAACGACTTAGAATAGCCTGCAAAGACACGCCATAGCAAAGAAAGTTGCAAAACGGCCAAAACACCATAATTTGGCACGGAAAAAATGAGCAAAAATCCAAGGCTATAGTAAGGCAAAAGTTTCAAAATTTCACGCCCCAAAAAACAGCTGGAAACCACTGAAAACGACTTAGAATAGCCTGCAAAGACACGCCATAGCAAAGAAAGTTGCAAAACGGCCAAAACACCATAATTTGGCACGGAAAAATGAGCAAAAATCCAAGGCTATAGTAAGGCAAAAGTTTCAAAATTTCACGCCCCAAAAACAGCTGGAAACCACTGAAAACGACTTAGAATAGCCTGCAAAGACACGCCATAGCAAAGAAAAGTTGCAAAACGGCCAAAACACCATAATTTGGCACGTGGAAAAATGAGCAAAAATCCAAGGCTATAGTAAGGCAAAAGTTTCAAAATTTCACGCCCCAAAAAACAGCTGGAAACCACTGAAAACGACTTAGAATAGCCTGCAAAGACACGCCATAGCAAAGAAAAGTTGCAAAACGGCCAAAAACACCATAATTTGGCACGTGGAAAAATGAGCAAAATCCAAGGCTATAGTAAGGCAAAAGTTTCAAAATTTCACGCCCCAAAAAACAGCTGGAAACCACTGAAAACGACTTAGAATAGCCTGCAAAGACACGCCATAGCAAAGAAAGTTGCAAAACGGCCAAAAACACCATAATTTGGCACGTGGAAAAATGAGCAAAAATCCAAGGCTATAGTAAGGCAAAAGTTTCAAAATTTCACGCCCCAAAAACAGCTGGAAACCACTGAAAACGACTTAGAATAGCCTGCAAAGACACGCCATAGCAAAGAAAAGTTGCAAAACGGCCAAAACACCATAATTTGGCACGTGGAAAAATGAGCAAAAATCCAAGGCTATAGTAAGGCAAAAGTTTCAAAATTTCACGCCCCAAAAAACAGCTGGAAACCACTGAAAACGACTTAGAATAGCCTGCAAAGACACGCCATAGCAAAGAAAAGTTGCAAAACGGCCAAAACACCATAATTTGGCACGTGGAAAAATGAGCAAAAATCCAAGGCTATAGTAAGGCAAAAGTTTCAAAATTTCACGCCCCAAAAACAGCTGGAAACCACTGAAAACGACTTAGAATAGCCTGCAAAGACACGCCATAGCAAAGAAAGTTGCAAAACGGCCAAAAACACCATAATTTGGCACGTGGAAAAATGAGCAAAATCCAAGGCTATAGTAAGGCAAAAGTTTCAAAATTTCACGCCCCAAAAACAGCTGGAAACCACTGAAAACGACTTAGAATAGCCTGCAAAGACACGCCATAGCAAAGAAAGTTGCAAAACGGCCAAAACACCATAATTTGGCACGTGGAAAAATGAGCAAAAATCCAAGGCTATAGTAAGGCAAAAGTTTCAAAATTTCACGCCCCAAAAAACAGCTGGAAACCACTGAAAACGACTTAGAATAGCCTGCAAAGACACGCCATAGCAAAGAAAGTTGCAAAACGGCCAAAAACACCATAATTTGGCACGTGGAAAAATGAGCAAAAATCCAAGGCTATAGTAAGGCAAAAGTTTCAAAATTTCACGCCCCAAAAACAGCTGGAAACCACTGAAAACGACTTAGAATAGCCTGCAAAGACACGCCATAGCAAAGAAAGTTGCAAAACGGCCAAAAACACCATAATTTGGCACGTGGAAAAATGAGCAAAAATCCAAGGCTATAGTAAGGCAAAAGTTTCAAAATTTCACGCCCCAAAAACAGCTGGAAACCACTGAAAACGACTTAGAATAGCCTGCAAAGACACGCCATAGCAAAGAAAAGTTGCAAAACGGCCAAAACACCATAATTTGGCACGTGGAAAAATGAGCAAAAATCCAAGGCTATAGTAAGGCAAAAGTTTCAAAATTTCACGCCCCAAAAACAGCTGGAAACCACTGAAAACGACTTAGAATAGCCTGCAAAGACACGCCATAGCAAAGAAAGTTGTAAAACGGCCAAAACACCATAATTTGGCACGTGGAAAAATGAGCAAAAAATCCAAGGCTATAGTAAGGCAAAAGTTTCAAAATTTCACGCCCCAAAAACAGCTGGAAACCACTGAAAACGACTTAGAATAGCCTGCAAAGACACGCCATAGCAAAGAAAAGTTGCAAAACGGCCAAAACACCATAATTTGGCACGTGGAAAAATGAGCAAAAATCCAAGGCTATAGTAAGGCAAAAGTTTCAAAATTTCACGCCCCAAAAACAGCTGGAAACCACTGAAAACGACTTAGAATAGCCTGCAAAGACACGCCATAGCAAAGAAAAAGGTAAAACGGCCAAAACACCATAATTTGGCACGTGGAAAAATGAGCAAAAATCCAAGGCTATAGTAAGGCAAAAGTTTCAAAATTTCACGCCCCAAAAACAGCTGGAAACCACTGAAAACGACTTAGAATAGCCTGCAAAGACACGCCATAGCAAAGAAAGTTGCAAAACGGCCAAAACACCATAATTTGGCACGTGAAAAAATGAGCAAAAATCCAAGGCTATAGTAAGGCAAAAGTTTCAAAATTTCACGCCCCAAAAACAGCTGGAAACCACTGAAAACGACTTAGAATAGCCTGCAAAGACACGCCATAGCAAAGAAAGTTGCAAAACGGCCAAAACACCATAATTTGGCACGTGGAAAAATGAGCAAAAATCCAAGGCTATAGTAAGGCAAAAGTTTCAAAATTTCACGCCCCAAAAACAGCTGGAAACCACTGAAAACGACTTAGAATAGCCTGCAAAGACACGCCATAGCAAAGAAAGTTGCAAAACGGCCAAAAACACCATAATTTGGCACGTGGAAAAATGAGCAAAAATCCAAGGCTATAGTAAGGCAAAAGTTTCAAAATTTCACGCCCCAAAAACAGCTGGAAACCACTGAAAACGACTTAGAATAGCCTGCAAAGACACGCCATAGCAAAGAAAGTTGCAAAACGGCCAAAACACCATAATTTGGCACGTGGAAAAATGAGCAAAAATCCAAGGCTATAGTAAGGCAAAAGTTTCAAAATTTCACGCCCCAAAAACAGCTGGAAACCACTGAAAACGACTTAGAATAGCCTGCAAAGACACGCCATAGCAAAGAAAAGTTGCAAAACGGCCAAAACACCATAATTTGGCACGTGGAAAATGAGCAAAAATCCAAGGCTATAGTAAGGCAAAAGTTTCAAAATTTCACGCCCCAAAAAACAGCTGGAAACCACTGAAAACGACTTAGAATAGCCTGCAAAGACACGCCATAGCAAAGAAAAGTTGCAAAACGGCCAAAACACCATAATTTGGCACGTGGAAAAATGAGCAAAATCCAAGGCTATAGTAAGGCAAAAGTTTCAAAATTTCACGCCCCAAAAAACAGCTGGAAACCACTGAAAACGACTTAGAATAGCCTGCAAAGACACGCCATAGCAAAGAAAAGTTGCAAAACGGCCAAAACACCATAATTTGGCACGTGGAAAAATGAGCAAAAATCCAAGGCTATAGTAAGGCAAAAGTTTCAAAATTTCACGCCCCAAAAACAGCTGGAAACCACTGAAAACGACTTCTAGAATAGCCTGCAAAGACACGCCATAGCAAAGAAAGTTGCAAAACGGCCAAAACACCATAATTTGGCACGTGGAAAAATGAGCAAAAATCCAAGGCTATAGTAAGGCAAAAGTTTCAAAATTTCACGCCCCAAAAACAGCTGGAAACCACTGAAAACGACTTAGAATAGCCTGCAAAGACACGCCATAGCAAAGAAAGTTGCAAAACGGCCAAAACACCATAATTTGGCACGTGGAAAAATGAGCAAAAATCCAAGGCTATAGTAAGGCAAAAGTTTCAAAATTTCACGCCCCCAAAAACAGCTGGAAACCACTGAAAACGACTTAGAATAGCCTGCAAAGACACGCCATAGCAAAGAAAGTTGCAAAACGGCCAAAACACCATAATTTGGCACGTGGAAAAATGAGCAAAATCCAAGGCTATAGTAAGGCAAAAGTTTCAAAATTTCACGCCCCAAAAACAGCTGGAAACCACTGAAAACGACTTAGAATAGCCTGCAAAGACACGCCATAGCAAAGAAAGTTGCAAAACGGCCAAAACACCATAATTTGGCACGTGGAAAAATGAGCAAAAATCCAAGGCTATAGTAAGGCAAAAGTTTCAAAATTTCACGCCCCAAAAAACAGCTGGAAACCACTGAAAACGACTTAGAATAGCCTGCAAAGACACGCCATAGCAAAGAAAAGTTGCAAAACGGCCAAAAACACCATAATTTGGCACGTGGAAAAATGAGCAAAAATCCAAGGCTATAGTAAGGCAAAAGTTTCAAAATTTCACGCCCCAAAAACAGCTGGAAACCACTGAAAACGACTTAGAATAGCCTGCAAAGACACGCCATAGCAAAGAAAGTTGCAAAACGGCCAAAAACACCATAATTTGGCACGTGGAAAAATGAGCAAAAATCCAAGGCTATAGTAAGGCAAAAGTTTCAAAATTTCACGCCCCAAAAACAGCTGGAAACCACTGAAAACGACTTAGAATAGCCTGCAAAGACACGCCATAGCAAAGAAAGTTGCAAAACGGCCAAAACACCATAATTTGGCACGTGAAAAATGAGCAAAAATCCAAGGCTATAGTAAGGCAAAAGTTTCAAAATTTCACGCCCCAAAAACAGCTGGAAACCACTGAAAACGACTTAGAATAGCCTGCAAAGACACGCCATAGCAAAGAAAGTTGCAAAACGGCCAAAAACACCATAATTTGGCACGTGGAAAAATGAGCAAAAATCCAAGGCTATAGTAAGGCAAAAGTTTCAAAATTTCACGCCCCAAAAACAGCTGGAAACCACTGAAAACGACTTAGAATAGCCTGCAAAGACACGCCATAGCAAAGAAAGGTAAAACGGCCAAAACACCATAATTTGGCACGTGGAAAAATGAGCAAAAATCCAAGGCTATAGTAAGGCAAAAGTTTCAAAATTTCACGCCCCAAAAAACAGCTGGAAACCACTGAAAACGACTTAGAATAGCCTGCAAAGACACGCCATAGCAAAGAAAGTTGCAAAACGGCCAAAACACCATAATTTGGCACGTGGAAAAATGAGCAAAAATCCAAGGCTATAGTAAGGCAAAAGTTTCAAAATTTCACGCCCCAAAAACAGCTGGAAACCACTGAAAACGACTTAGAATAGCCTGCAAAGACACGCCATAGCAAAGAAAGTTGCAAAACGGCCAAAAACACCATAATTTGGCACGTGGAAAAATGAGCAAAAATCCAAGGCTATAGTAAGGCAAAAGTTTCAAAATTTCACGCCCCAAAAACAGCTGGAAACCACTGAAAACGACTTAGAATAGCCTGCAAAGACACGCCATAGCAAAGAAAGTTGCAAAACGGCCAAAACACCATAATTTGGCACGTGGAAAAATGAGCAAAAATCCAAGGCTATAGTAAGGCAAAAGTTTCAAAATTTCACGCCCCAAAAAACAGCTGGAAACCACTGAAAACGCACTTAGAATAGCCTGCAAAGACACGCCATAGCAAAGAAAGTTGCAAAACGGCCAAAACACCATAATTTGGCACGTGGAAAAATGAGCAAAAATCCAAGGCTATAGTAAGGCAAAAGTTTCAAAATTTCACGCCCCAAAAAACAGCTGGAAACCACTGAAAACGACTTAGAATAGCCTGCAAAGACACGCCATAGCAAAGAAAAGTTGCAAAACGGCCAAAAACACCATAATTTGGCACGTGGAAAAATGAGCAAAAATCCAAGGCTATAGTAAGGCAAAAGTTTCAAAATTTCACGCCCCAAAAACAGCTGGAAACCACTGAAAACGACTTAGAATAGCCTGCAAAGACACGCCATAGCAAAGAAAAGTTGCAAAACGGCCAAAACACCATAATTTGGCACGTGGAAAAATGAGCAAAAATCCAAGGCTATAGTAAGGCAAAAGTTTCAAAATTTCACGCCCCAAAAACAGCTGGAAACCACTGAAAACGACTTAGAATAGCCTGCAAAGACACGCCATAGCAAAGAAAGTTGCAAAACGGCCAAAACACCATAATTTGGCACGTGGAAAAATGAGCAAAAATCCAAGGCTATAGTAAGGCAAAAGTTTCAAAATTTCACGCCCCAAAAACAGCTGGAAACCACTGAAAACGACTTAGAATAGCCTGCAAAGACACGCCATAGCAAAGAAAGTTGCAAAACGGCCAAAAACACCATAATTTGGCACGTGGAAAAATGAGCAAAAATCCAAGGCTATAGTAAGGCAAAAGTTTCAAAATTTCACGCCCCAAAAACAGCTGGAAACCACTGAAAACGACTTAGAATAGCCTGCAAAGACACGCCATAGCAAAGAAAGTTGCAAAACGGCCAAAACACCATAATTTGGCACGTGGAAAAATGAGCAAAAATCCAAGGCTATAGTAAGGCAAAAGTTTCAAAATTTCACGCCCCAAAAAACAGCTGGAAACCACTGAAAACGACTTAGAATAGCCTGCAAAGACACGCCATAGCAAAGAAAGTTGCAAAACGGCCAAAACACCATAATTTGGCACGTGGAAAAATGAGCAAAAATCCAAGGCTATAGTAAGGCAAAAGTTTCAAAATTTCACGCCCCAAAAACAGCTGGAAACCACTGAAAACGACTTAGAATAGCCTGCAAAGACACGCCATAGCAAAGAAAGTTGCAAAACGGCCAAAACACCATAATTTGGCACGTGGAAAAATGAGCAAAAATCCAAGGCTATAGTAAGGCAAAAGTTTCAAAATTTCACGCCCCAAAAAACAGCTGGAAACCACTGAAAACGACTTAGAATAGCCTGCAAAGACACGCCATAGCAAAGAAAGTTGCAAAACGGCCAAAACACCATAATTTGGCACGTGGAAAAATGAGCAAAAATCCAAGGCTATAGTAAGGCAAAAGTTTCAAAATTTCACGCCCCAAAAAACAGCTGGAAACCACTGAAAACGACTTAGAATAGCCTGCAAAGACACGCCATAGCAAAGAAAGTTGCAAAACGGCCAAAAACACCATAATTTGGCACGTGGAAAAATGAGCAAAAATCCAAGGCTATAGTAAGGCAAAAGTTTCAAAATTTCACGCCCCAAAAACAGCTGGAAACCACTGAAAACGACTTAGAATAGCCTGCAAAGACACGCCATAGCAAAGAAAGTTGCAAAACGGCCAAAACACCATAATTTGGCACGTGAAAAATGAGCAAAAATCCAAGGCTATAGTAAGGCAAAAGTTTCAAAATTTCACGCCCCAAAAAACAGCTGGAAACCACTGAAAACGACTTAGAATAGCCTGCAAAGACACGCCATAGCAAAGAAAAGTTGCAAAACGGCCAAAACACCATAATTTGGCACGTGGAAAAATGAGCAAAAATCCAAGGCTATAGTAAGGCAAAAGTTTCAAAATTTCACGCCCCAAAAACAGCTGGAAACCACTGAAAACGACTTAGAATAGCCTGCAAAGACACGCCATAGCAAAGAAAGTTGCAAAACGGCCAAAACACCATAATTTGGCACGTGGAAAAATGAGCAAAAATCCAAGGCTATAGTAAGGCAAAAGTTTCAAAATTTCACGCCCCAAAAAACAGCTGGAAACCACTGAAAACGACTTAGAATAGCCTGCAAAGACACGCCATAGCAAAGAAAAGTTGCAAAACGGCCAAAAACACCATAATTTGGCACGTGGAAAAATGAGCAAAATCCAAGGCTATAGTAAGGCAAAAGTTTCAAAATTTCACGCCCCAAAAACAGCTGGAAACCACTGAAAACGACTTAGAATAGCCTGCAAAGACACGCCATAGCAAAGAAAGGTAAAACGGCCAAAACACCATAATTTGGCACGTGGAAAAATGAGCAAAAATCCAAGGCTATAGTAAGGCAAAAGTTTCAAAATTTCACGCCCCAAAAAACAGCTGGAAACCACTGAAAACGACTTAGAATAGCCTGCAAAGACACGCCATAGCAAAGAAAGTTGCAAAACGGCCAAAACACCATAATTTGGCACGTGGAAAAATGAGCAAAAATCCAAGGCTATAGTAAGGCAAAAGTTTCAAAATTTCACGCCCCAAAAACAGCTGGAAACCACTGAAAACGACTTAGAATAGCCTGCAAAGACACGCCATAGCAAAGAAAGTTGCAAAACGGCCAAAAACACCATAATTTGGCACGTGGAAAAATGAGCAAAAATCCAAGGCTATAGTAAGGCAAAAGTTTCAAAATTTCACGCCCCAAAAACAGCTGGAAACCACTGAAAACGACTTAGAATAGCCTGCAAAGACACGCCATAGCAAAGAAAAGTTGCAAAACGGCCAAAACACCATAATTTGGCACGTGGAAAAATGAGCAAAATCCAAGGCTATAGTAAGGCAAAAGTTTCAAAATTTCACGCCCCAAAAACAGCTGGAAACCACTGAAAACGACTTAGAATAGCCTGCAAAGACACGCCATAGCAAAGAAAGTTGCAAAACGGCCAAAACACCATAATTTGGCACGTGAAAAAATGAGCAAAAATCCAAGGCTATAGTAAGGCAAAAGTTTCAAAATTTCACGCCCCAAAAACAGCTGGAAACCACTGAAAACGACTTAGAATAGCCTGCAAAGACACGCCATAGCAAAGAAAGTTGCAAAACGGCCAAAAACACCATAATTTGGCACGTGGAAAAATGAGCAAAAATCCAAGGCTATAGTAAGGCAAAAGTTTCAAAATTTCACGCCCCAAAAACAGCTGGAAACCACTGAAAACGACTTAGAATAGCCTGCAAAGACACGCCATAGCAAAGAAAGTTGCAAAACGGCCAAAAACACCATAATTTGGCACGTGGAAAAATGAGCAAAATCCAAGGCTATAGTAAGGCAAAAGTTTCAAAATTTCACGCCCCAAAAAACAGCTGGAAACCACTGAAAACGACTTAGAATAGCCTGCAAAGACACGCCATAGCAAAGAAAGTTGCAAAACGGCCAAAACACCATAATTTGGCACGTGGAAAAATGAGCAAAAATCCAAGGCTATAGTAAGGCAAAAGTTTCAAAATTTCACGCCCCAAAACAGCTGGAAACCACTGAAAACGACTTAGAATAGCCTGCAAAGACACGCCATAGCAAAGAAAGTTGCAAAACGGCCAAAAACACCATAATTTGGCACGTGGAAAAATGAGCAAAATCCAAGGCTATAGTAAGGCAAAAGTTTCAAAATTTCACGCCCCAAAAACAGCTGGAAACCACTGAAAACGACTTAGAATAGCCTGCAAAGACACGCCATAGCAAAAGAAAAGTTGCAAAACGGCCAAAACACCATAATTTGGCACGTGGAAAAATGAGCAAAATCCAAGGCTATAGTAAGGCAAAAGTTTCAAAATTTCACGCCCCAAAAACAGCTGGAAACCACTGAAAACGACTTAGAATAGCCTGCAAAGACACGCCATAGCAAAGAAAGTTGCAAAACGGCCAAAAACACCATAATTTGGCACGTGGAAAAATGAGCAAAAATCCAAGGCTATAGTAAGGCAAAAGTTTCAAAATTTCACGCCCCAAAAACAGCTGGAAACCACTGAAAACGACTTAGAATAGCCTGCAAAGACACGCCATAGCAAAGAAAGTTGCAAAACGGCCAAAACACCATAATTTGGCACGTGGAAAAATGAGCAAAAATCCAAGGCTATAGTAAGGCAAAAGTTTCAAAATTTCACGCCCCAAAAACAGCTGGAAACCACTGAAAACGACTTAGAATAGCCTGCAAAGACACGCCATAGCAAAGAAAGTTGCAAAACGGCCAAAACACCATAATTTGGCACGTGGAAAAATGAGCAAAAATCCAAGGCTATAGTAAGGCAAAAGTTTCAAAATTTCACGCCCCAAAAAACAGCTGGAAACCACTGAAAACGACTTAGAATAGCCTGCAAAGACACGCCATAGCAAAGAAAAGTTGCAAAACGGCCAAAACACCATAATTTGGCACGTGGAAAAATGAGCAAAAATCCAAGGCTATAGTAAGGCAAAAGTTTCAAAATTTCACGCCCCAAAAACAGCTGGAAACCACTGAAAACGACTTAGAATAGCCTGCAAAGACACGCCATAGCAAAGAAAGTTGCAAAACGGCCAAAACACCATAATTTGGCACGGAAAAATGAGCAAAAATCCAAGGCTATAGTAAGGCAAAAGTTTCAAAATTTCACGCCCCAAAAAACAGCTGGAAACCACTGAAAACGACTTAGAATAGCCTGCAAAGACACGCCATAGCAAAGAAAAGGTAAAACGGCCAAAAACACCATAATTTGGCACGTGGAAAAATGAGCAAAAATCCAAGGCTATAGTAAGGCAAAAGTTTCAAAATTTCACGCCCCAAAAACAGCTGGAAACCACTGAAAACGACTTAGAATAGCCTGCAAAGACACGCCATAGCAAAGAAAGTTGCAAAACGGCCAAAACACCATAATTTGGCACGTGGAAAAATGAGCAAAAATCCAAGGCTATAGTAAGGCAAAAGTTTCAAAATTTCACGCCCCAAAAACAGCTGGAAACCACTGAAAACGACTTAGAATAGCCTGCAAAGACACGCCATAGCAAAGAAAAGTTGCAAAACGGCCAAAACACCATAATTTGGCACGTGGAAAAATGAGCAAAAATCCAAGGCTATAGTAAGGCAAAAGTTTCAAAATTTCACGCCCCAAAAACAGCTGGAAACCACTGAAAACGACTTAGAATAGCCTGCAAAGACACGCCATAGCAAAGAAAGTTGCAAAACGGCCAAAAACACCATAATTTGGCACGTGGAAAAATGAGCAAAAATCCAAGGCTATAGTAAGGCAAAAGTTTCAAAATTTCACGCCCCAAAAACAGCTGGAAACCACTGAAAACGACTTAGAATAGCCTGCAAAGACACGCCATAGCAAAGAAAGTTGCAAAACGGCCAAAAACACCATAATTTGGCACGTGGAAAAATGAGCAAAAATCCAAGGCTATAGTAAGGCAAAAGTTTCAAAATTTCACGCCCCAAAAACAGCTGGAAACCACTGAAAACGACTTAGAATAGCCTGCAAAGACACGCCATAGCAAAGAAAGTTGCAAAACGGCCAAAACACCATAATTTGGCACGTGGAAAAATGAGCAAAAATCCAAGGCTATAGTAAGGCAAAAGTTTCAAAATTTCACGCCCCAAAAACAGCTGGAAACCACTGAAAACGACTTAGAATAGCCTGCAAAGACACGCCATAGCAAAGAAAGTTGCAAAACGGCCAAAACACCATAATTTGGCACGTGGAAAAATGAGCAAAAATCCAAGGCTATAGTAAGGCAAAAGTTTCAAAATTTCACGCCCCAAAAAACAGCTGGAAACCACTGAAAACGACTTAGAATAGCCTGCAAAGACACGCCATAGCAAAGAAAAGTTGCAAAACGGCCAAAACACCATAATTTGGCACGTGGAAAAATGAGCAAAAATCCAAGGCTATAGTAAGGCAAAAGTTTCAAAATTTCACGCCCCAAAAACAGCTGGAAACCACTGAAAACGACTTAGAATAGCCTGCAAAGACACGCCATAGCAAAGAAAGGTAAAACGGCCAAAACACCATAATTTGGCACGTGGAAAAATGAGCAAAAATCCAAGGCTATAGTAAGGCAAAAGTTTCAAAATTTCACGCCCCAAAAACAGCTGGAAACCACTGAAAACGACTTAGAATAGCCTGCAAAGACACGCCATAGCAAAGAAAGTTGCAAAACGGCCAAAACACCATAATTTGGCACGTGGAAAAATGAGCAAAAAATCCAAGGCTATAGTAAGGCAAAAGTTTCAAAATTTCACGCCCCAAAAACAGCTGGAAACCACTGAAAACGACTTAGAATAGCCTGCAAAGACACGCCATAGCAAAGAAAAGTTGCAAAACGGCCAAAACACCATAATTTGGCACGTGGAAAAATGAGCAAAAATCCAAGGCTATAGTAAGGCAAAAGTTTCAAAATTTCACGCCCCAAAAACAGCTGGAAACCACTGAAAACGACTTAGAATAGCCTGCAAAGACACGCCATAGCAAAGAAAAGTTGCAAAACGGCCAAAAACACCATAATTTGGCACGTGGAAAAATGAGCAAAATCCAAGGCTATAGTAAGGCAAAAGTTTCAAAATTTCACGCCCCAAAAACAGCTGGAAACCACTGAAAACGACTTAGAATAGCCTGCAAAGACACGCCATAGCAAAGAAAGTTGCAAAACGGCCAAAACACCATAATTTGGCACGTGGAAAAATGAGCAAAAATCCAAGGCTATAGTAAGGCAAAAGTTTCAAAATTTCACGCCCCAAAAAACAGCTGGAAACCACTGAAAACGCACTTAGAATAGCCTGCAAAGACACGCCATAGCAAAGAAAGTTGCAAAACGGCCAAAACACCATAATTTGGCACGTGGAAAAATGAGCAAAAATCCAAGGCTATAGTAAGGCAAAAGTTTCAAAATTTCACGCCCCAAAAACAGCTGGAAACCACTGAAAACGACTTAGAATAGCCTGCAAAGACACGCCATAGCAAAGAAAAGTTGCAAAACGGCCAAAAACACCATAATTTGGCACGTGGAAAAATGAGCAAAAATCCAAGGCTATAGTAAGGCAAAAGTTTCAAAATTTCACGCCCCAAAAACAGCTGGAAACCACTGAAAACGACTTAGAATAGCCTGCAAAGACACGCCATAGCAAAGAAAAGTTGCAAAACGGCCAAAACACCATAATTTGGCACGTGGAAAAATGAGCAAAAATCCAAGGCTATAGTAAGGCAAAAGTTTCAAAATTTCACGCCCCAAAAACAGCTGGAAACCACTGAAAACGACTTAGAATAGCCTGCAAAGACACGCCATAGCAAAGAAAGTTGCAAAACGGCCAAAACACCATAATTTGGCACGTGGAAAAATGAGCAAAAATCCAAGGCTATAGTAAGGCAAAAGTTTCAAAATTTCACGCCCCAAAAAACAGCTGGAAACCACTGAAAACGACTTAGAATAGCCTGCAAAGACACGCCATAGCAAAGAAAAGTTGCAAAACGGCCAAAACACCATAATTTGGCACGTGGAAAAATGAGCAAAAATCCAAGGCTATAGTAAGGCAAAAGTTTCAAAATTTCACGCCCCAAAAAACAGCTGGAAACCACTGAAAACGACTTAGAATAGCCTGCAAAGACACGCCATAGCAAAGAAAGTTGCAAAACGGCCAAAAACACCATAATTTGGCACGTGGAAAAATGAGCAAAAATCCAAGGCTATAGTAAGGCAAAAGTTTCAAAATTTCACGCCCCAAAAAACAGCTGGAAACCACTGAAAACGACTTAGAATAGCCTGCAAAGACACGCCATAGCAAAGAAAGTTGCAAAACGGCCAAAACACCATAATTTGGCACGTGGAAAAATGAGCAAAAATCCAAGGCTATAGTAAGGCAAAAGTTTCAAAATTTCACGCCCCAAAAACAGCTGGAAACCACTGAAAACGACTTAGAATAGCCTGCAAAGACACGCCATAGCAAAGAAAAGTTGCAAAACGGCCAAAACACCATAATTTGGCACGTGGAAAAAATGAGCAAAAATCCAAGGCTATAGTAAGGCAAAAGTTTCAAAATTTCACGCCCCAAAAACAGCTGGAAACCACTGAAAACGCACTTAGAATAGCCTGCAAAGACACGCCATAGCAAAGAAAGTTGCAAAACGGCCAAAACACCATAATTTGGCACGTGGAAAAATGAGCAAAAATCCAAGGCTATAGTAAGGCAAAAGTTTCAAAATTTCACGCCCCAAAAAACAGCTGGAAACCACTGAAAACGACTTAGAATAGCCTGCAAAGACACGCCATAGCAAAGAAAGTTGCAAAACGGCCAAAAACACCATAATTTGGCACGTGGAAAATGAGCAAAAATCCAAGGCTATAGTAAGGCAAAAGTTTCAAAATTTCACGCCCCAAAAACAGCTGGAAACCACTGAAAACGACTTAGAATAGCCTGCAAAGACACGCCATAGCAAAGAAAAGTTGCAAAACGGCCAAAAACACCATAATTTGGCACGTGGAAAAATGAGCAAAAATCCAAGGCTATAGTAAGGCAAAAGTTTCAAAATTTCACGCCCCAAAAACAGCTGGAAACCACTGAAAACGACTTAGAATAGCCTGCAAAGACACGCCATAGCAAAGAAAGTTGCAAAACGGCCAAAACACCATAATTTGGCACGGAAAAATGAGCAAAAATCCAAGGCTATAGTAAGGCAAAAGTTTCAAAATTTCACGCCCCAAAAACAGCTGGAAACCACTGAAAACGACTTAGAATAGCCTGCAAAGACACGCCATAGCAAAGAAAGTTGCAAAACGGCCAAAACACCATAATTTGGCACGTGGAAAAATGAGCAAAAATCCAAGGCTATAGTAAGGCAAAAGTTTCAAAATTTCACGCCCCAAAAACAGCTGGAAACCACTGAAAACGACTTAGAATAGCCTGCAAAGACACGCCATAGCAAAGAAAGTTGCAAAACGGCCAAAACACCATAATTTGGCACGTGGAAAATGAGCAAAAATCCAAGGCTATAGTAAGGCAAAAGTTTCAAAATTTCACGCCCCAAAAACAGCTGGAAACCACTGAAAACGACTTAGAATAGCCTGCAAAGACACGCCATAGCAAAGAAAGTTGCAAAACGGCCAAAACACCATAATTTGGCACGTGGAAAAATGAGCAAAAATCCAAGGCTATAGTAAGGCAAAAGTTTCAAAATTTCACGCCCCAAAAACAGCTGGAAACCACTGAAAACGACTTAGAATAGCCTGCAAAGACACGCCATAGCAAAGAAAAGTTGCAAAACGGCCAAAACACCATAATTTGGCACGTGGAAAAATGAGCAAAAATCCAAGGCTATAGTAAGGCAAAAGTTTCAAAATTTCACGCCCCAAAAACAGCTGGAAACCACTGAAAACGACTTAGAATAGCCTGCAAAGACACGCCATAGCAAAGAAAGTTGCAAAACGGCCAAAACACCATAATTTGGCACGTGGAAAAATGAGCAAAAATCCAAGGCTATAGTAAGGCAAAAGTTTCAAAATTTCACGCCCCAAAAAACAGCTGGAAACCACTGAAAACGACTTAGAATAGCCTGCAAAGACACGCCATAGCAAAGAAAAGTTGCAAAACGGCCAAAACACCATAATTTGGCACGTGGAAAAATGAGCAAAATCCAAGGCTATAGTAAGGCAAAAGTTTCAAAATTTCACGCCCCAAAAACAGCTGGAAACCACTGAAAACGACTTAGAATAGCCTGCAAAGACACGCCATAGCAAAGAAAAGGTAAAACGGCCAAAACACCATAATTTGGCACGTGGAAAAATGAGCAAAAATCCAAGGCTATAGTAAGGCAAAAGTTTCAAAATTTCACGCCCCAAAAACAGCTGGAAACCACTGAAAACGCACTTAGAATAGCCTGCAAAGACACGCCATAGCAAAGAAAGTTGCAAAACGGCCAAAACACCATAATTTGGCACGTGGAAAAATGAGCAAAAATCCAAGGCTATAGTAAGGCAAAAGTTTCAAAATTTCACGCCCCAAAACAGCTGGAAACCACTGAAAACGACTTAGAATAGCCTGCAAAGACACGCCATAGCAAAGAAAGTTGCAAAACGGCCAAAAACACCATAATTTGGCACGTGGAAAAATGAGCAAAAATCCAAGGCTATAGTAAGGCAAAAGTTTCAAAATTTCACGCCCCAAAAAACAGCTGGAAACCACTGAAAACGACTTAGAATAGCCTGCAAAGACACGCCATAGCAAAGAAAGTTGCAAAACGGCCAAAACACCATAATTTGGCACGTGGAAAAATGAGCAAAAATCCAAGGCTATAGTAAGGCAAAAGTTTCAAAATTTCACGCCCCAAAAACAGCTGGAAACCACTGAAAACGACTTAGAATAGCCTGCAAAGACACGCCATAGCAAAGAAAGTTGCAAAACGGCCAAAACACCATAATTTGGCACGTGGAAAAATGAGCAAAAATCCAAGGCTATAGTAAGGCAAAAGTTTCAAAATTTCACGCCCCAAAAACAGCTGGAAACCACTGAAAACGACTTAGAATAGCCTGCAAAGACACGCCATAGCAAAGAAAGTTGCAAAACGGCCAAAAACACCATAATTTGGCACGTGGAAAAATGAGCAAAAATCCAAGGCTATAGTAAGGCAAAAGTTTCAAAATTTCACGCCCCAAAAACAGCTGGAAACCACTGAAAACGACTTAGAATAGCCTGCAAAGACACGCCATAGCAAAGAAAGTTGCAAAACGGCCAAAAACACCATAATTTGGCACGTGGAAAAATGAGCAAAATCCAAGGCTATAGTAAGGCAAAAGTTTCAAAATTTCACGCCCCAAAAAACAGCTGGAAACCACTGAAAACGACTTAGAATAGCCTGCAAAGACACGCCATAGCAAAGAAAGTTGCAAAACGGCCAAAAACACCATAATTTGGCACGTGGAAAATGAGCAAAAATCCAAGGCTATAGTAAGGCAAAAGTTTCAAAATTTCACGCCCCAAAAACAGCTGGAAACCACTGAAAACGACTTAGAATAGCCTGCAAAGACACGCCATAGCAAAGAAAGTTGCAAAACGGCCAAAACACCATAATTTGGCACGTGGAAAAATGAGCAAAAAATCCAAGGCTATAGTAAGGCAAAAGTTTCAAAATTTCACGCCCCAAAAACAGCTGGAAACCACTGAAAACGCACTTAGAATAGCCTGCAAAGACACGCCATAGCAAAGAAAAGTTGCAAAACGGCCAAAAACACCATAATTTGGCACGTGGAAAAATGAGCAAAATCCAAGGCTATAGTAAGGCAAAAGTTTCAAAATTTCACGCCCCCAAAAACAGCTGGAAACCACTGAAAACGACTTAGAATAGCCTGCAAAGACACGCCATAGCAAAGAAAAGTTGCAAAACGGCCAAAACACCATAATTTGGCACGTGGAAAAATGAGCAAAAATCCAAGGCTATAGTAAGGCAAAAGTTTCAAAATTTCACGCCCCAAAAACAGCTGGAAACCACTGAAAACGACTTAGAATAGCCTGCAAAGACACGCCATAGCAAAGAAAAGTTGCAAAACGGCCAAAACACCATAATTTGGCACGTGGAAAAATGAGCAAAAATCCAAGGCTATAGTAAGGCAAAAGTTTCAAAATTTCACGCCCCAAAAACAGCTGGAAACCACTGAAAACGACTTAGAATAGCCTGCAAAGACACGCCATAGCAAAGAAAGTTGCAAAACGGCCAAAAACACCATAATTTGGCACGTGGAAAAATGAGCAAAAATCCAAGGCTATAGTAAGGCAAAAGTTTCAAAATTTCACGCCCCAAAAACAGCTGGAAACCACTGAAAACGACTTAGAATAGCCTGCAAAGACACGCCATAGCAAAGAAAGTTGCAAAACGGCCAAAACACCATAATTTGGCACGTGGAAAAATGAGCAAAAATCCAAGGCTATAGTAAGGCAAAAGTTTCAAAATTTCACGCCCCAAAACAGCTGGAAACCACTGAAAACGACTTAGAATAGCCTGCAAAGACACGCCATAGCAAAGAAAGGTAAAACGGCCAAAACACCATAATTTGGCACGTGGAAAAATGAGCAAAAATCCAAGGCTATAGTAAGGCAAAAGTTTCAAAATTTCACGCCCCAAAAACAGCTGGAAACCACTGAAAACGACTTAGAATAGCCTGCAAAGACACGCCATAGCAAAGAAAGTTGCAAAACGGCCAAAAACACCATAATTTGGCACGTGGAAAAATGAGCAAAAAATCCAAGGCTATAGTAAGGCAAAAGTTTCAAAATTTCACGCCCCAAAAACAGCTGGAAACCACTGAAAACGCACTTAGAATAGCCTGCAAAGACACGCCATAGCAAAGAAAAGTTGCAAAACGGCCAAAAACACCATAATTTGGCACGTGGAAAAATGAGCAAAAATCCAAGGCTATAGTAAGGCAAAAGTTTCAAAATTTCACGCCCCAAAAACAGCTGGAAACCACTGAAAACGACTTAGAATAGCCTGCAAAGACACGCCATAGCAAAGAAAGTTGCAAAACGGCCAAAAACACCATAATTTGGCACGTGGAAAAATGAGCAAAAATCCAAGGCTATAGTAAGGCAAAAGTTTCAAAATTTCACGCCCCAAAAAACAGCTGGAAACCACTGAAAACGACTTAGAATAGCCTGCAAAGACACGCCATAGCAAAGAAAAGTTGCAAAACGGCCAAAACACCATAATTTGGCACGTGGAAAAATGAGCAAAAATCCAAGGCTATAGTAAGGCAAAAGTTTCAAAATTTCACGCCCCAAAAACAGCTGGAAACCACTGAAAACGACTTAGAATAGCCTGCAAAGACACGCCATAGCAAAGAAAAGTTGCAAAACGGCCAAAACACCATAATTTGGCACGTGGAAAAATGAGCAAAAATCCAAGGCTATAGTAAGGCAAAAGTTTCAAAATTTCACGCCCCAAAAACAGCTGGAAACCACTGAAAACGACTTAGAATAGCCTGCAAAGACACGCCATAGCAAAGAAAGTTGCAAAACGGCCAAAACACCATAATTTGGCACGTGGAAAAATGAGCAAAAATCCAAGGCTATAGTAAGGCAAAAGTTTCAAAATTTCACGCCCCAAAAACAGCTGGAAACCACTGAAAACGACTTAGAATAGCCTGCAAAGACACGCCATAGCAAAGAAAAGTTGCAAAACGGCCAAAAACACCATAATTTGGCACGTGGAAAAATGAGCAAAAATCCAAGGCTATAGTAAGGCAAAAGTTTCAAAATTTCACGCCCCAAAAACAGCTGGAAACCACTGAAAACGACTTAGAATAGCCTGCAAAGACACGCCATAGCAAAGAAAGTTGCAAAACGGCCAAAACACCATAATTTGGCACGTGGAAAAATGAGCAAAAATCCAAGGCTATAGTAAGGCAAAAGTTTCAAAATTTCACGCCCCAAAAACAGCTGGAAACCACTGAAAACGACTTAGAATAGCCTGCAAAGACACGCCATAGCAAAGAAAGTTGCAAAACGGCCAAAACACCATAATTTGGCACGTGGAAAAATGAGCAAAAAATCCAAGGCTATAGTAAGGCAAAAGTTTCAAAATTTCACGCCCCAAAAACAGCTGGAAACCACTGAAAACGACTTAGAATAGCCTGCAAAGACACGCCATAGCAAAGAAAGTTGCAAAACGGCCAAAAACACCATAATTTGGCACGTGGAAAAATGAGCAAAAATCCAAGGCTATAGTAAGGCAAAAGTTTCAAAATTTCACGCCCCAAAAACAGCTGGAAACCACTGAAAACGACTTAGAATAGCCTGCAAAGACACGCCATAGCAAAGAAAGTTGCAAAACGGCCAAAAACACCATAATTTGGCACGTGGAAAAATGAGCAAAAATCCAAGGCTATAGTAAGGCAAAAGTTTCAAAATTTCACGCCCCAAAAACAGCTGGAAACCACTGAAAACGACTTAGAATAGCCTGCAAAGACACGCCATAGCAAAGAAAGTTGCAAAACGGCCAAAAACACCATAATTTGGCACGTGGAAAAATGAGCAAAAATCCAAGGCTATAGTAAGGCAAAAGTTTCAAAATTTCACGCCCCAAAAACAGCTGGAAACCACTGAAAACGACTTAGAATAGCCTGCAAAGACACGCCATAGCAAAGAAAGTTGCAAAACGGCCAAAACACCATAATTTGGCACGTGGAAAAATGAGCAAAAATCCAAGGCTATAGTAAGGCAAAAGTTTCAAAATTTCACGCCCCAAAAACAGCTGGAAACCACTGAAAACGACTTAGAATAGCCTGCAAAGACACGCCATAGCAAAGAAAGTTGCAAAACGGCCAAAAACACCATAATTTGGCACGTGGAAAAATGAGCAAAAATCCAAGGCTATAGTAAGGCAAAAGTTTCAAAATTTCACGCCCCAAAACAGCTGGAAACCACTGAAAACGACTTAGAATAGCCTGCAAAGACACGCCATAGCAAAGAAAGTTGCAAAACGGCCAAAACACCATAATTTGGCACGTGGAAAAATGAGCAAAATCCAAGGCTATAGTAAGGCAAAAGTTTCAAAATTTCACGCCCCAAAAACAGCTGGAAACCACTGAAAACGACTTAGAATAGCCTGCAAAGACACGCCATAGCAAAGAAAAGTTGCAAAACGGCCAAAACACCATAATTTGGCACGTGGAAAAATGAGCAAAAATCCAAGGCTATAGTAAGGCAAAAGTTTCAAAATTTCACGCCCCCAAAAACAGCTGGAAACCACTGAAAACGACTTAGAATAGCCTGCAAAGACACGCCATAGCAAAGAAAGTTGCAAAACGGCCAAAACACCATAATTTGGCACGTGGAAAAATGAGCAAAAATCCAAGGCTATAGTAAGGCAAAAGTTTCAAAATTTCACGCCCCAAAAAACAGCTGGAAACCACTGAAAACGACTTAGAATAGCCTGCAAAGACACGCCATAGCAAAGAAAAGTTGCAAAACGGCCAAAAACACCATAATTTGGCACGTGGAAAAATGAGCAAAAATCCAAGGCTATAGTAAGGCAAAAGTTTCAAAATTTCACGCCCCAAAAAACAGCTGGAAACCACTGAAAACGACTTAGAATAGCCTGCAAAGACACGCCATAGCAAAGAAAAGTTGCAAAACGGCCAAAACACCATAATTTGGCACGTGAAAAATGAGCAAAAATCCAAGGCTATAGTAAGGCAAAAGTTTCAAAATTTCACGCCCCAAAAACAGCTGGAAACCACTGAAAACGACTTAGAATAGCCTGCAAAGACACGCCATAGCAAAGAAAGTTGCAAAACGGCCAAAAAACACCATAATTTGGCACGTGGAAAAATGAGCAAAAAATCCAAGGCTATAGTAAGGCAAAAGTTTCAAAATTTCACGCCCCAAAAACAGCTGGAAACCACTGAAAACGACTTAGAATAGCCTGCAAAGACACGCCATAGCAAAGAAAAGTTGCAAAACGGCCAAAACACCATAATTTGGCACGTGGAAAAATGAGCAAAAATCCAAGGCTATAGTAAGGCAAAAGTTTCAAAATTTCACGCCCCAAAAACAGCTGGAAACCACTGAAAACGACTTAGAATAGCCTGCAAAGACACGCCATAGCAAAGAAAAGTTGCAAAACGGCCAAAACACCATAATTTGGCACGTGGAAAAATGAGCAAAAATCCAAGGCTATAGTAAGGCAAAAGTTTCAAAATTTCACGCCCCAAAAACAGCTGGAAACCACTGAAAACGACTTAGAATAGCCTGCAAAGACACGCCATAGCAAAGAAAGTTGCAAAACGGCCAAAAACACCATAATTTGGCACGTGGAAAAATGAGCAAAATCCAAGGCTATAGTAAGGCAAAAGTTTCAAAATTTCACGCCCCAAAAACAGCTGGAAACCACTGAAAACGCACTTAGAATAGCCTGCAAAGACACGCCATAGCAAAGAAAGTTGCAAAACGGCCAAAAACACCATAATTTGGCACGTGGAAAAAATGAGCAAAAATCCAAGGCTATAGTAAGGCAAAAGTTTCAAAATTTCACGCCCCAAAAACAGCTGGAAACCACTGAAAACGACTTAGAATAGCCTGCAAAGACACGCCATAGCAAAGAAAGTTGCAAAACGGCCAAAACACCATAATTTGGCACGTGGAAAAATGAGCAAAAATCCAAGGCTATAGTAAGGCAAAAGTTTCAAAATTTCACGCCCCAAAAACAGCTGGAAACCACTGAAAACGACTTAGAATAGCCTGCAAAGACACGCCATAGCAAAGAAAGTTGCAAAACGGCCAAAACACCATAATTTGGCACGTGGAAAAATGAGCAAAAATCCAAGGCTATAGTAAGGCAAAAGTTTCAAAATTTCACGCCCCAAAAACAGCTGGAAACCACTGAAAACGACTTAGAATAGCCTGCAAAGACACGCCATAGCAAAGAAAGTTGCAAAACGGCCAAAACACCATAATTTGGCACGTGGAAAAATGAGCAAAAATCCAAGGCTATAGTAAGGCAAAAGTTTCAAAATTTCACGCCCCAAAAACAGCTGGAAACCACTGAAAACGACTTAGAATAGCCTGCAAAGACACGCCATAGCAAAGAAAGTTGTAAAACGGCCAAAACACCATAATTTGGCACGTGGAAAAATGAGCAAAAATCCAAGGCTATAGTAAGGCAAAAGTTTCAAAATTTCACGCCCCAAAAAACAGCTGGAAACCACTGAAAACGACTTAGAATAGCCTGCAAAGACACGCCATAGCAAAGAAAGTTGCAAAACGGCCAAAACACCATAATTTGGCACGTGGAAAAATGAGCAAAATCCAAGGCTATAGTAAGGCAAAAGTTTCAAAATTTCACGCCCCAAAAACAGCTGGAAACCACTGAAAACGACTTAGAATAGCCTGCAAAGACACGCCATAGCAAAGAAAGTTGCAAAACGGCCAAAACACCATAATTTGGCACGTGGAAAAATGAGCAAAAATCCAAGGCTATAGTAAGGCAAAAGTTTCAAAATTTCACGCCCCAAAAACAGCTGGAAACCACTGAAAACGACTTAGAATAGCCTGCAAAGACACGCCATAGCAAAGAAAGTTGCAAAACGGCCAAAAACACCATAATTTGGCACGTGGAAAAATGAGCAAAAATCCAAGGCTATAGTAAGGCAAAAGTTTCAAAATTTCACGCCCCAAAAACAGCTGGAAACCACTGAAAACGACTTAGAATAGCCTGCAAAGACACGCCATAGCAAAGAAAGTTGCAAAACGGCCAAAACACCATAATTTGGCACGTGGAAAAATGAGCAAAATCCAAGGCTATAGTAAGGCAAAAGTTTCAAAATTTCACGCCCCAAAAACAGCTGGAAACCACTGAAAACGACTTAGAATAGCCTGCAAAGACACGCCATAGCAAAGAAAGTTGCAAAACGGCCAAAACACCATAATTTGGCACGTGGAAAAATGAGCAAAAATCCAAGGCTATAGTAAGGCAAAAGTTTCAAAATTTCACGCCCCAAAAACAGCTGGAAACCACTGAAAACGACTTAGAATAGCCTGCAAAGACACGCCATAGCAAAGAAAAGTTGCAAAACGGCCAAAAACACCATAATTTGGCACGTGGAAAAATGAGCAAAAATCCAAGGCTATAGTAAGGCAAAAGTTTCAAAATTTCACGCCCCAAAAACAGCTGGAAACCACTGAAAACGACTTAGAATAGCCTGCAAAGACACGCCATAGCAAAGAAAGTTGCAAAACGGCCAAAACACCATAATTTGGCACGTGGAAAAATGAGCAAAAATCCAAGGCTATAGTAAGGCAAAAGTTTCAAAATTTCACGCCCCAAAAACAGCTGGAAACCACTGAAAACGACTTAGAATAGCCTGCAAAGACACGCCATAGCAAAGAAAGTTGCAAAACGGCCAAAACACCATAATTTGGCACGTGGAAAAATGAGCAAAATCCAAGGCTATAGTAAGGCAAAAGTTTCAAAATTTCACGCCCCAAAAACAGCTGGAAACCACTGAAAACGACTTAGAATAGCCTGCAAAGACACGCCATAGCAAAGAAAGTTGCAAAACGGCCAAAAACACCATAATTTGGCACGTGGAAAAATGAGCAAAATCCAAGGCTATAGTAAGGCAAAAGTTTCAAAATTTCACGCCCCAAAAAACAGCTGGAAACCACTGAAAACGACTTAGAATAGCCTGCAAAGACACGCCATAGCAAAGAAAAGTTGCAAAACGGCCAAAACACCATAATTTGGCACGTGGAAAAATGAGCAAAAATCCAAGGCTATAGTAAGGCAAAAGTTTCAAAATTTCACGCCCCAAAAACAGCTGGAAACCACTGAAAACGACTTAGAATAGCCTGCAAAGACACGCCATAGCAAAGAAAAGTTGCAAAACGGCCAAAACACCATAATTTGGCACGTGGAAAAATGAGCAAAAATCCAAGGCTATAGTAAGGCAAAAGTTTCAAAATTTCACGCCCCAAAAACAGCTGGAAACCACTGAAAACGACTTAGAATAGCCTGCAAAGACACGCCATAGCAAAGAAAGTTGCAAAACGGCCAAAAACACCATAATTTGGCACGTGGAAAAATGAGCAAAAATCCAAGGCTATAGTAAGGCAAAAGTTTCAAAATTTCACGCCCCAAAAAACAGCTGGAAACCACTGAAAACGACTTAGAATAGCCTGCAAAGACACGCCATAGCAAAGAAAGTTGCAAAACGGCCAAAACACCATAATTTGGCACGTGGAAAAATGAGCAAAAATCCAAGGCTATAGTAAGGCAAAAGTTTCAAAATTTCACGCCCCAAAAACAGCTGGAAACCACTGAAAACGACTTAGAATAGCCTGCAAAGACACGCCATAGCAAAGAAAAGTTGCAAAACGGCCAAAAACACCATAATTTGGCACGTGGAAAAATGAGCAAAAATCCAAGGCTATAGTAAGGCAAAAGTTTCAAAATTTCACGCCCCAAAAAACAGCTGGAAACCACTGAAAACGACTTAGAATAGCCTGCAAAGACACGCCATAGCAAAGAAAGTTGCAAAACGGCCAAAACACCATAATTTGGCACGTGGAAAAATGAGCAAAAATCCAAGGCTATAGTAAGGCAAAAGTTTCAAAATTTCACGCCCCAAAAACAGCTGGAAACCACTGAAAACGACTTAGAATAGCCTGCAAAGACACGCCATAGCAAAGAAAGTTGCAAAACGGCCAAAAACACCATAATTTGGCACGTGGAAAAATGAGCAAAAATCCAAGGCTATAGTAAGGCAAAAGTTTCAAAATTTCACGCCCCAAAAACAGCTGGAAACCACTGAAAACGACTTAGAATAGCCTGCAAAGACACGCCATAGCAAAGAAAGTTGCAAAACGGCCAAAAACACCATAATTTGGCACGTGGAAAAATGAGCAAAATCCAAGGCTATAGTAAGGCAAAAGTTTCAAAATTTCACGCCCCAAAAACAGCTGGAAACCACTGAAAACGACTTAGAATAGCCTGCAAAGACACGCCATAGCAAAGAAAGTTGCAAAACGGCCAAAACACCATAATTTGGCACGTGGAAAAATGAGCAAAAATCCAAGGCTATAGTAAGGCAAAAGTTTCAAAATTTCACGCCCCAAAAACAGCTGGAAACCACTGAAAACGACTTAGAATAGCCTGCAAAGACACGCCATAGCAAAGAAAGTTGCAAAACGGCCAAAAACACCATAATTTGGCACGTGGAAAAATGAGCAAAATCCAAGGCTATAGTAAGGCAAAAGTTTCAAAATTTCACGCCCCAAAAAACAGCTGGAAACCACTGAAAACGACTTAGAATAGCCTGCAAAGACACGCCATAGCAAAGAAAAGTTGCAAAACGGCCAAAAACACCATAATTTGGCACGTGGAAAAATGAGCAAAAATCCAAGGCTATAGTAAGGCAAAAGTTTCAAAATTTCACGCCCCAAAAACAGCTGGAAACCACTGAAAACGACTTAGAATAGCCTGCAAAGACACGCCATAGCAAAGAAAGTTGCAAAACGGCCAAAAACACCATAATTTGGCACGTGAAAAATGAGCAAAAATCCAAGGCTATAGTAAGGCAAAAGTTTCAAAATTTCACGCCCCAAAAAACAGCTGGAAACCACTGAAAACGACTTAGAATAGCCTGCAAAGACACGCCATAGCAAAGAAAGTTGCAAAACGGCCAAAACACCATAATTTGGCACGTGGAAAAATGAGCAAAAAATCCAAGGCTATAGTAAGGCAAAAGTTTCAAAATTTCACGCCTCCCAAAACAGCTGGAAACCACTGAAAACGACTTAGAATAGCCTGCAAAGACACGCCATAGCAAAGAAAGTTGCAAAACGGCCAAAAACACCATAATTTGGCACGTGGAAAAATGAGCAAAAATCCAAGGCTATAGTAAGGCAAAAGTTTCAAAATTTCACGCCCCAAAAAACAGCTGGAAACCACTGAAAACGACTTAGAATAGCCTGCAAAGACACGCCATAGCAAAGAAAGTTGCAAAACGGCCAAAACACCATAATTTGGCACGTGGAAAAATGAGCAAAAATCCAAGGCTATAGTAAGGCAAAAGTTTCAAAATTTCACGCCCCAAAAACAGCTGGAAACCACTGAAAACGACTTAGAATAGCCTGCAAAGACACGCCATAGCAAAGAAAAGTTGCAAAACGGCCAAAAACACCATAATTTGGCACGTGGAAAAATGAGCAAAAATCCAAGGCTATAGTAAGGCAAAAGTTTCAAAATTTCACGCCCCAAAAACAGCTGGAAACCACTGAAAACGACTTAGAATAGCCTGCAAAGACACGCCATAGCAAAGAAAAGTTGCAAAACGGCCAAAAACACCATAATTTGGCACGTGGAAAAATGAGCAAAAATCCAAGGCTATAGTAAGGCAAAAGTTTCAAAATTTCACGCCCCAAAAACAGCTGGAAACCACTGAAAACGACTTAGAATAGCCTGCAAAGACACGCCATAGCAAAGAAAGGTAAAACGGCCAAAAACACCATAATTTGGCACGTGGAAAAATGAGCAAAAATCCAAGGCTATAGTAAGGCAAAAGTTTCAAAATTTCACGCCCCAAAAAACAGCTGGAAACCACTGAAAACGACTTAGAATAGCCTGCAAAGACACGCCATAGCAAAGAAAAGTTGCAAAACGGCCAAAACACCATAATTTGGCACGTGGAAAAATGAGCAAAAATCCAAGGCTATAGTAAGGCAAAAGTTTCAAAATTTCACGCCCCAAAAAACAGCTGGAAACCACTGAAAACGACTTAGAATAGCCTGCAAAGACACGCCATAGCAAAGAAAAGTTGCAAAACGGCCAAAACACCATAATTTGGCACGTGAAAAATGAGCAAAAATCCAAGGCTATAGTAAGGCAAAAGTTTCAAAATTTCACGCCCCAAAAACAGCTGGAAACCACTGAAAACGACTTAGAATAGCCTGCAAAGACACGCCATAGCAAAGAAAGTTGCAAAACGGCCAAAAACACCATAATTTGGCACGTGGAAAAAATGAGCAAAATCCAAGGCTATAGTAAGGCAAAAGTTTCAAAATTTCACGCCCCAAAAACAGCTGGAAACCACTGAAAACGACTTAGAATAGCCTGCAAAGACACGCCATAGCAAAGAAAGTTGCAAAACGGCCAAAACACCATAATTTGGCACGTGGAAAAAATGAGCAAAAATCCAAGGCTATAGTAAGGCAAAAGTTTCAAAATTTCACGCCCCAAAAACAGCTGGAAACCACTGAAAACGACTTAGAATAGCCTGCAAAGACACGCCATAGCAAAGAAAAGTTGCAAAACGGCCAAAACACCATAATTTGGCACGTGGAAAAATGAGCAAAAATCCAAGGCTATAGTAAGGCAAAAGTTTCAAAATTTCACGCCCCAAAAAACAGCTGGAAACCACTGAAAACGACTTAGAATAGCCTGCAAAGACACGCCATAGCAAAGAAAGTTGCAAAACGGCCAAAACACCATAATTTGGCACGTGGAAAAATGAGCAAAAATCCAAGGCTATAGTAAGGCAAAAGTTTCAAAATTTCACGCCCCAAAAAACAGCTGGAAACCACTGAAAACGCACTTAGAATAGCCTGCAAAGACACGCCATAGCAAAGAAAGGTAAAACGGCCAAAACACCATAATTTGGCACGTGGAAAAATGAGCAAAATCCAAGGCTATAGTAAGGCAAAAGTTTCAAAATTTCACGCCCCAAAAACAGCTGGAAACCACTGAAAACGACTTAGAATAGCCTGCAAAGACACGCCATAGCAAAGAAAAGTTGCAAAACGGCCAAAACACCATAATTTGGCACGTGGAAAAATGAGCAAAAATCCAAGGCTATAGTAAGGCAAAAGTTTCAAAATTTCACGCCCCAAAAAACAGCTGGAAACCACTGAAAACGCACTTAGAATAGCCTGCAAAGACACGCCATAGCAAAGAAAGTTGCAAAACGGCCAAAACACCATAATTTGGCACGTGAAAAATGAGCAAAATCCAAGGCTATAGTAAGGCAAAAGTTTCAAAATTTCACGCCCCAAAAACAGCTGGAAACCACTGAAAACGACTTAGAATAGCCTGCAAAGACACGCCATAGCAAAGAAAGTTGCAAAACGGCCAAAAACACCATAATTTGGCACGTGGAAAAATGAGCAAAAATCCAAGGCTATAGTAAGGCAAAAGTTTCAAAATTTCACGCCCCAAAAAACAGCTGGAAACCACTGAAAACGACTTAGAATAGCCTGCAAAGACACGCCATAGCAAAGAAAGTTGCAAAACGGCCAAAACACCATAATTTGGCACGTGGAAAAATGAGCAAAATCCAAGGCTATAGTAAGGCAAAAGTTTCAAAATTTCACGCCCCAAAAAACAGCTGGAAACCACTGAAAACGACTTAGAATAGCCTGCAAAGACACGCCATAGCAAAGAAAGTTGCAAAACGGCCAAAACACCATAATTTGGCACGTGGAAAAATGAGCAAAAATCCAAGGCTATAGTAAGGCAAAAGTTTCAAAATTTCACGCCCCAAAAACAGCTGGAAACCACTGAAAACGACTTAGAATAGCCTGCAAAGACACGCCATAGCAAAGAAAAGTTGCAAAACGGCCAAAACACCATAATTTGGCACGTGGAAAAATGAGCAAAAAATCCAAGGCTATAGTAAGGCAAAAGTTTCAAAATTTCACGCCCCAAAAACAGCTGGAAACCACTGAAAACGACTTAGAATAGCCTGCAAAGACACGCCATAGCAAAGAAAAGTTGCAAAACGGCCAAAAACACCATAATTTGGCACGTGGAAAAATGAGCAAAATCCAAGGCTATAGTAAGGCAAAAGTTTCAAAATTTCACGCCCCAAAAACAGCTGGAAACCACTGAAAACGACTTAGAATAGCCTGCAAAGACACGCCATAGCAAAGAAAGTTGCAAAACGGCCAAAAACACCATAATTTGGCACGTGGAAAAATGAGCAAAAATCCAAGGCTATAGTAAGGCAAAAGTTTCAAAATTTCACGCCCCAAAAACAGCTGGAAACCACTGAAAACGACTTAGAATAGCCTGCAAAGACACGCCATAGCAAAGAAAGTTGCAAAACGGCCAAAACACCATAATTTGGCACGTGGAAAAATGAGCAAAAATCCAAGGCTATAGTAAGGCAAAAGTTTCAAAATTTCACGCCCCAAAAACAGCTGGAAACCACTGAAAACGACTTAGAATAGCCTGCAAAGACACGCCATAGCAAAGAAAAGTTGCAAAACGGCCAAAACACCATAATTTGGCACGTGGAAAAATGAGCAAAAAATCCAAGGCTATAGTAAGGCAAAAGTTTCAAAATTTCACGCCCCAAAAACAGCTGGAAACCACTGAAAACGACTTAGAATAGCCTGCAAAGACACGCCATAGCAAAGAAAGTTGCAAAACGGCCAAAAACACCATAATTTGGCACGTGGAAAAATGAGCAAAAATCCAAGGCTATAGTAAGGCAAAAGTTTCAAAATTTCACGCCCCAAAAACAGCTGGAAACCACTGAAAACGACTTAGAATAGCCTGCAAAGACACGCCATAGCAAAGAAAGTTGCAAAACGGCCAAAACACCATAATTTGGCACGTGGAAAAAATGAGCAAAATCCAAGGCTATAGTAAGGCAAAAGTTTCAAAATTTCACGCCCCAAAAACAGCTGGAAACCACTGAAAACGACTTAGAATAGCCTGCAAAGACACGCCATAGCAAAGAAAAGTTGCAAAACGGCCAAAACACCATAATTTGGCACGTGGAAAAAATGAGCAAAAATCCAAGGCTATAGTAAGGCAAAAGTTTCAAAATTTCACGCCCCAAAAACAGCTGGAAACCACTGAAAACGACTTAGAATAGCCTGCAAAGACACGCCATAGCAAAGAAAGTTGCAAAACGGCCAAAAACACCATAATTTGGCACGTGGAAAAATGAGCAAAAATCCAAGGCTATAGTAAGGCAAAAGTTTCAAAATTTCACGCCCCAAAAAACAGCTGGAAACCACTGAAAACGACTTAGAATAGCCTGCAAAGACACGCCATAGCAAAGAAAAGTTGCAAAACGGCCAAAACACCATAATTTGGCACGTGGAAAAATGAGCAAAAATCCAAGGCTATAGTAAGGCAAAAGTTTCAAAATTTCACGCCCCAAAAACAGCTGGAAACCACTGAAAACGACTTAGAATAGCCTGCAAAGACACGCCATAGCAAAGAAAGTTGCAAAACGGCCAAAAACACCATAATTTGGCACGTGGAAAAATGAGCAAAAATCCAAGGCTATAGTAAGGCAAAAGTTTCAAAATTTCACGCCCCAAAAACAGCTGGAAACCACTGAAAACGACTTAGAATAGCCTGCAAAGACACGCCATAGCAAAGAAAGTTGCAAAACGGCCAAAACACCATAATTTGGCACGTGGAAAAATGAGCAAAAATCCAAGGCTATAGTAAGGCAAAAGTTTCAAAATTTCACGCCCCAAAAACAGCTGGAAACCACTGAAAACGACTTAGAATAGCCTGCAAAGACACGCCATAGCAAAGAAAGTTGCAAAACGGCCAAAAACACCATAATTTGGCACGTGGAAAAATGAGCAAAATCCAAGGCTATAGTAAGGCAAAAGTTTCAAAATTTCACGCCCCAAAAACAGCTGGAAACCACTGAAAACGACTTAGAATAGCCTGCAAAGACACGCCATAGCAAAGAAAGTTGCAAAACGGCCAAAACACCATAATTTGGCACGTGGAAAAATGAGCAAAAATCCAAGGCTATAGTAAGGCAAAAGTTTCAAAATTTCACGCCCCAAAAAACAGCTGGAAACCACTGAAAACGACTTAGAATAGCCTGCAAAGACACGCCATAGCAAAGAAAGTTGCAAAACGGCCAAAACACCATAATTTGGCACGTGGAAAAAATGAGCAAAAATCCAAGGCTATAGTAAGGCAAAAGTTTCAAAATTTCACGCCCCAAAAACAGCTGGAAACCACTGAAAACGACTTAGAATAGCCTGCAAAGACACGCCATAGCAAAGAAAAGTTGCAAAACGGCCAAAACACCATAATTTGGCACGTGGAAAAATGAGCAAAAATCCAAGGCTATAGTAAGGCAAAAGTTTCAAAATTTCACGCCCCAAAAAACAGCTGGAAACCACTGAAAACGACTTAGAATAGCCTGCAAAGACACGCCATAGCAAAGAAAAGTTGCAAAACGGCCAAAAACACCATAATTTGGCACGTGGAAAAATGAGCAAAAATCCAAGGCTATAGTAAGGCAAAAGTTTCAAAATTTCACGCCCCAAAAAACAGCTGGAAACCACTGAAAACGACTTAGAATAGCCTGCAAAGACACGCCATAGCAAAGAAAGGTAAAACGGCCAAAACACCATAATTTGGCACGGAAAAATGAGCAAAAAAATCCAAGGCTATAGTAAGGCAAAAGTTTCAAAATTTCACGCCCCAAAAACAGCTGGAAACCACTGAAAACGACTTAGAATAGCCTGCAAAGACACGCCATAGCAAAGAAAGTTGCAAAACGGCCAAAAACACCATAATTTGGCACGTGGAAAAATGAGCAAAAATCCAAGGCTATAGTAAGGCAAAAGTTTCAAAATTTCACGCCCCAAAAACAGCTGGAAACCACTGAAAACGACTTAGAATAGCCTGCAAAGACACGCCATAGCAAAGAAAGTTGCAAAACGCCAAAAACACCATAATTTGGCACGTGGAAAAATGAGCAAAAATCCAAGGCTATAGTAAGGCAAAAGTTTCAAAATTTCACGCCCCAAAAACAGCTGGAAACCACTGAAAACGACTTAGAATAGCCTGCAAAGACACGCCATAGCAAAGAAAGTTGCAAAACGGCCAAAACACCATAATTTGGCACGTGGAAAAATGAGCAAAAATCCAAGGCTATAGTAAGGCAAAAGTTTCAAAATTTCACGCCCCAAAAAACAGCTGGAAACCACTGAAAACGACTTAGAATAGCCTGCAAAGACACGCCATAGCAAAGAAAGTTGCAAAACGGCCAAAACACCATAATTTGGCACGTGGAAAAATGAGCAAAAATCCAAGGCTATAGTAAGGCAAAAGTTTCAAAATTTCACGCCCCAAAAACAGCTGGAAACCACTGAAAACGACTTAGAATAGCCTGCAAAGACACGCCATAGCAAAGAAAGTTGCAAAACGGCCAAAAACACCATAATTTGGCACGTGGAAAAATGAGCAAAAAATCCAAGGCTATAGTAAGGCAAAAGTTTCAAAATTTCACGCCCCAAAAACAGCTGGAAACCACTGAAAACGACTTAGAATAGCCTGCAAAGACACGCCATAGCAAAGAAAGTTGCAAAACGGCCAAAACACCATAATTTGGCACGTGGAAAAATGAGCAAAAATCCAAGGCTATAGTAAGGCAAAAGTTTCAAAATTTCACGCCCCAAAAAACAGCTGGAAACCACTGAAAACGACTTAGAATAGCCTGCAAAGACACGCCATAGCAAAGAAAAGTTGCAAAACGGCCAAAAACACCATAATTTGGCACGTGGAAAAATGAGCAAAAATCCAAGGCTATAGTAAGGCAAAAGTTTCAAAATTTCACGCCCCAAAAACAGCTGGAAACCACTGAAAACGACTTAGAATAGCCTGCAAAGACACGCCATAGCAAAGAAAAGTTGCAAAACGGCCAAAAACACCATAATTTGGCACGTGGAAAAAATGAGCAAAAATCCAAGGCTATAGTAAGGCAAAAGTTTCAAAATTTCACGCCCCAAAAACAGCTGGAAACCACTGAAAACGACTTAGAATAGCCTGCAAAGACACGCCATAGCAAAGAAAGTTGCAAAACGGCCAAAAACACCATAATTTGGCACGTGGAAAAATGAGCAAAAATCCAAGGCTATAGTAAGGCAAAAGTTTCAAAATTTCACGCCCCAAAAACAGCTGGAAACCACTGAAAACGACTTAGAATAGCCTGCAAAGACACGCCATAGCAAAGAAAGTTGCAAAACGGCCAAAACACCATAATTTGGCACGTGGAAAAATGAGCAAAAATCCAAGGCTATAGTAAGGCAAAAGTTTCAAAATTTCACGCCCCAAAAACAGCTGGAAACCACTGAAAACGACTTAGAATAGCCTGCAAAGACACGCCATAGCAAAGAAAGTTGCAAAACGGCCAAAACACCATAATTTGGCACGTGGAAAAATGAGCAAAAATCCAAGGCTATAGTAAGGCAAAAGTTTCAAAATTTCACGCCCCAAAAAACAGCTGGAAACCACTGAAAACGACTTAGAATAGCCTGCAAAGACACGCCATAGCAAAGAAAGTTGCAAAACGGCCAAAAACACCATAATTTGGCACGTGGAAAAATGAGCAAAAATCCAAGGCTATAGTAAGGCAAAAGTTTCAAAATTTCACGCCCCAAAAACAGCTGGAAACCACTGAAAACGACTTAGAATAGCCTGCAAAGACACGCCATAGCAAAGAAAGTTGCAAAACGGCCAAAACACCATAATTTGGCACGTGAAAAAATGAGCAAAAATCCA
This sequence comes from Plectropomus leopardus, assembly GCF_026936395.1. Taxonomy (NCBI): domain Eukaryota; kingdom Metazoa; phylum Chordata; class Actinopteri; order Perciformes; family Serranidae; genus Plectropomus; species Plectropomus leopardus. The sequence goes on from NW_028274707.1 coordinate 63,757, forward strand.
AGGCTATAGTAAGGCAAAAGTTTCAAAATTTCACGCCCCAAAAACAGCTGGAAACCACTGAAAACGACTTAGAATAGCCTGCAAAGACACGCCATAGCAAAGAAAGTTGCAAAACGGCCAAAAACACCATAATTTGGCACGTGGAAAAATGAGCAAAAATCCAAGGCTATAGTAAGGCAAAAGTTTCAAAATTTCACGCCCCAAAAAACAGCTGGAAACCACTGAAAACGACTTAGAATAGCCTGCAAAGACACGCCATAGCAAAGAAAGTTGCAAAACGGCCAAAAACACCATAATTTGGCACGTGGAAAATGAGCAAAAAATCCAAGGCTATAGTAAGGCAAAAGTTTCAAAATTTCACGCCCCAAAAACAGCTGGAAACCACTGAAAACGACTTAGAATAGCCTGCAAAGACACGCCATAGCAAAGAAAAGTTGCAAAACGGCCAAAACACCATAATTTGGCACGTGGAAAAATGAGCAAAAATCCAAGGCTATAGTAAGGCAAAAGTTTCAAAATTTCACGCCCCAAAAACAGCTGGAAACCACTGAAAACGACTTAGAATAGCCTGCAAAGACACGCCATAGCAAAGAAAGTTGCAAAACGGCCAAAACACCATAATTTGGCACGTGGAAAAATGAGCAAAAATCCAAGGCTATAGTAAGGCAAAAGTTTCAAAATTTCACGCCCCAAAAACAGCTGGAAACCACTGAAAACGACTTAGAATAGCCTGCAAAGACACGCCATAGCAAAGAAAAGTTGCAAAACGGCCAAAAACACCATAATTTGGCACGTGGAAAAATGAGCAAAAATCCAAGGCTATAGTAAGGCAAAAGTTTCAAAATTTCACGCCCCAAAAACAGCTGGAAACCACTGAAAACGACTTAGAATAGCCTGCAAAGACACGCCATAGCAAAGAAAGTTGCAAAACGGCCAAAACACCATAATTTGGCACGTGGAAAAATGAGCAAAAATCCAAGGCTATAGTAAGGCAAAAGTTTCAAAATTTCACGCCCCAAAAACAGCTGGAAACCACTGAAAACGACTTAGAATAGCCTGCAAAGACACGCCATAGCAAAGAAAAGTTGCAAAACGGCCAAAACACCATAATTTGGCACGTGGAAAAATGAGCAAAAATCCAAGGCTATAGTAAGGCAAAAGTTTCAAAATTTCACGCCCCAAAAACAGCTGGAAACCACTGAAAACGACTTAGAATAGCCTGCAAAGACACGCCATAGCAAAGAAAAGTTGCAAAACGGCCAAAACACCATAATTTGGCACGTGGAAAAATGAGCAAAAATCCAAGGCTATAGTAAGGCAAAAGTTTCAAAATTTCACGCCCCAAAAAACAGCTGGAAACCACTGAAAACGACTTAGAATAGCCTGCAAAGACACGCCATAGCAAAGAAAGGTAAAACGGCCAAAACACCATAATTTGGCACGTGGAAAAATGAGCAAAATCCAAGGCTATAGTAAGGCAAAAGTTTCAAAATTTCACGCCCCAAAAACAGCTGGAAACCACTGAAAACGACTTAGAATAGCCTGCAAAGACACGCCATAGCAAAGAAAAGTTGCAAAACGGCCAAAACACCATAATTTGGCACGTGGAAAAATGAGCAAAATCCAAGGCTATAGTAAGGCAAAAGTTTCAAAATTTCACGCCCCAAAAACAGCTGGAAACCACTGAAAACGACTTAGAATAGCCTGCAAAGACACGCCATAGCAAAGAAAGTTGCAAAACGGCCAAAACACCATAATTTGGCACGTGGAAAAATGAGCAAAAATCCAAGGCTATAGTAAGGCAAAAGTTTCAAAATTTCACGCCCCAAAAACAGCTGGAAACCACTGAAAACGACTTAGAATAGCCTGCAAAGACACGCCATAGCAAAGAAAGTTGCAAAACGGCCAAAACACCATAATTTGGCACGTGGAAAAATGAGCAAAAATCCAAGGCTATAGTAAGGCAAAAGTTTCAAAATTTCACGCCCCAAAAACAGCTGGAAACCACTGAAAACGACTTAGAATAGCCTGCAAAGACACGCCATAGCAAAGAAAGTTGCAAAACGGCCAAAACACCATAATTTGGCACGTGGAAAAATGAGCAAAAATCCAAGGCTATAGTAAGGCAAAAGTTTCAAAATTTCACGCCTCCAAAAACAGCTGGAAACCACTGAAAACGACTTAGAATAGCCTGCAAAGACACGCCATAGCAAAGAAAAGTTGTAAAACGGCCAAAAACACCATAATTTGGCACGTGGAAAAATGAGCAAAAATCCAAGGCTATAGTAAGGCAAAAGTTTCAAAATTTCACGCCCCAAAAACAGCTGGAAACCACTGAAAACGACTTAGAATAGCCTGCAAAGACACGCCATAGCAAAGAAAGTTGCAAAACGGCCAAAAACACCATAATTTGGCACGTGGAAAAATGAGCAAAATCCAAGGCTATAGTAAGGCAAAAGTTTCAAAATTTCACGCCCCAAAAACAGCTGGAAACCACTGAAAACGACTTAGAATAGCCTGCAAAGACACGCCATAGCAAAGAAAGTTGCAAAACGGCCAAAACACCATAATTTGGCACGTGAAAAAATGAGCAAAAATCCAAGGCTATAGTAAGGCAAAAGTTTCAAAATTTCACGCCCCAAAAACAGCTGGAAACCACTGAAAACGACTTAGAATAGCCTGCAAAGACACGCCATAGCAAAGAAAGTTGCAAAACGGCCAAAAACACCATAATTTGGCACGTGGAAAAATGAGCAAAATCCAAGGCTATAGTAAGGCAAAAGTTTCAAAATTTCACGCCCCAAAAACAGCTGGAAACCACTGAAAACGACTTAGAATAGCCTGCAAAGACACGCCATAGCAAAGAAAGTTGCAAAACGGCCAAAAACACCATAATTTGGCACGTGGAAAAATGAGCAAAAATCCAAGGCTATAGTAAGGCAAAAGTTTCAAAATTTCACGCCCCAAAAACAGCTGGAAACCACTGAAAACGACTTAGAATAGCCTGCAAAGACACGCCATAGCAAAGAAAGTTGCAAAACGGCCAAAACACCATAATTTGGCACGTGGAAAAATGAGCAAAATCCAAGGCTATAGTAAGGCAAAAGTTTCAAAATTTCACGCCCCAAAAACAGCTGGAAACCACTGAAAACGACTTAGAATAGCCTGCAAAGACACGCCATAGCAAAGAAAGTTGTAAAACGGCCAAAACACCATAATTTGGCACGTGGAAAAATGAGCAAAAATCCAAGGCTATAGTAAGGCAAAAGTTTCAAAATTTCACGCCCCAAAAACAGCTGGAAACCACTGAAAACGACTTAGAATAGCCTGCAAAGACACGCCATAGCAAAGAAAGTTAAAAACGGCCAAAAACACCATAATTTGGCACGTGGAAAAATGAGCAAAAATCCAAGGCTATAGTAAGGCAAAAGTTTCAAAATTTCACGCCCCAAAAACAGCTGGAAACCACTGAAAACGACTTAGAATAGCCTGCAAAGACACGCCATAGCAAAGAAAGTTGCAAAACGGCCAAAAACACCATAATTTGGCACGTGGAAAAATGAGCAAAATCCAAGGCTATAGTAAGGCAAAAGTTTCAAAATTTCACGCCCCAAAAACAGCTGGAAACCACTGAAAACGACTTAGAATAGCCTGCAAAGACACGCCATAGCAAAGAAAAGTTGCAAAACGGCCAAAAACACCATAATTTGGCACGTGGAAAAATGAGCAAAAATCCAAGGCTATAGTAAGGCAAAAGTTTCAAAATTTCACGCCCCAAAAACAGCTGGAAACCACTGAAAACGACTTAGAATAGCCTGCAAAGACACGCCATAGCAAAGAAAGTTGCAAAACGGCCAAAAACACCATAATTTGGCACGTGGAAAAATGAGCAAAAATCCAAGGCTATAGTAAGGCAAAAGTTTCAAAATTTCACGCCCCAAAAACAGCTGGAAACCACTGAAAACGACTTAGAATAGCCTGCAAAGACACGCCATAGCAAAGAAAGTTGCAAAACGGCCAAAAACACCATAATTTGGCACGTGGAAAAATGAGCAAAAATCCAAGGCTATAGTAAGGCAAAAGTTTCAAAATTTCACGCCTCCAAAAACAGCTGGAAACCACTGAAAACGACTTAGAATAGCCTGCAAAGACACGCCATAGCAAAGAAAGTTGCAAAACGGCCAAAACACCATAATTTGGCACGTGGAAAAATGAGCAAAAAATCCAAGGCTATAGTAAGGCAAAAGTTTCAAAATTTCACGCCCCAAAACAGCTGGAAACCACTGAAAACGACTTAGAATAGCCTGCAAAGACACGCCATAGCAAAGAAAGTTGCAAAACGGCCAAAAACACCATAATTTGGCACGTGGAAAAATGAGCAAAAATCCAAGGCTATAGTAAGGCAAAAGTTTCAAAATTTCACGCCCCAAAAACAGCTGGAAACCACTGAAAACGACTTAGAATAGCCTGCAAAGACACGCCATAGCAAAGAAAGTTGCAAAACGGCCAAAAACACCATAATTTGGCACGTGGAAAAATGAGCAAAAAATCCAAGGCTATAGTAAGGCAAAAGTTTCAAAATTTCACGCCCCAAAAACAGCTGGAAACCACTGAAAACGACTTAGAATAGCCTGCAAAGACACGCCATAGCAAAGAAAGTTGCAAAACGGCCAAAACACCATAATTTGGCACGTGGAAAAATGAGCAAAAATCCAAGGCTATAGTAAGGCAAAAGTTTCAAAATTTCACGCCCCAAAAACAGCTGGAAACCACTGAAAACGACTTAGAATAGCCTGCAAAGACACGCCATAGCAAAGAAAGTTGCAAAACGGCCAAAACACCATAATTTGGCACGGAAAAAATGAGCAAAATCCAAGGCTATAGTAAGGCAAAAGTTTCAAAATTTCACGCCCCAAAAAACAGCTGGAAACCACTGAAAACGACTTAGAATAGCCTGCAAAGACACGCCATAGCAAAGAAAGTTGCAAAACGGCCAAAAACACCATAATTTGGCACGTGGAAAAATGAGCAAAAATCCAAGGCTATAGTAAGGCAAAAGTTTCAAAATTTCACGCCCCAAAACAGCTGGAAACCACTGAAAACGACTTAGAATAGCCTGCAAAGACACGCCATAGCAAAGAAAGTTGCAAAACGGCCAAAAACACCATAATTTGGCACGTGGAAAAAATGAGCAAAAATCCAAGGCTATAGTAAGGCAAAAGTTTCAAAATTTCACGCCCCAAAAACAGCTGGAAACCACTGAAAACGACTTAGAATAGCCTGCAAAGACACGCCATAGCAAAGAAAGTTGCAAAACGGCCAAAACACCATAATTTGGCACGTGGAAAAATGAGCAAAAATCCAAGGCTATAGTAAGGCAAAAGTTTCAAAATTTCACGCCCCAAAAACAGCTGGAAACCACTGAAAACGACTTAGAATAGCCTGCAAAGACACGCCATAGCAAAGAAAGTTGCAAAACGGCCAAAAACACCATAATTTGGCACGTGGAAAAAATGAGCAAAAATCCAAGGCTATAGTAAGGCAAAAGTTTCAAAATTTCACGCCCCAAAACAGCTGGAAACCACTGAAAACGACTTAGAATAGCCTGCAAAGACACGCCATAGCAAAGAAAGTTGCAAAACGGCCAAAACACCATAATTTGGCACGTGGAAAAATGAGCAAAATCCAAGGCTATAGTAAGGCAAAAGTTTCAAAATTTCACGCCTCCCAAAAACAGCTGGAAACCACTGAAAACGACTTAGAATAGCCTGCAAAGACACGCCATAGCAAAGAAAAGTTGCAAAACGGCCAAAAACACCATAATTTGGCACGTGGAAAAATGAGCAAAAATCCAAGGCTATAGTAAGGCAAAAGTTTCAAAATTTCACGCCCCAAAAACAGCTGGAAACCACTGAAAACGACTTAGAATAGCCTGCAAAGACACGCCATAGCAAAGAAAGTTGCAAAACGGCCAAAACACCATAATTTGGCACGTGGAAAAATGAGCAAAAATCCAAGGCTATAGTAAGGCAAAAGTTTCAAAATTTCACGCCCCAAAAACAGCTGGAAACCACTGAAAACGACTTAGAATAGCCTGCAAAGACACGCCATAGCAAAGAAAGTTGCAAAACGGCCAAAACACCATAATTTGGCACGTGGAAAAATGAGCAAAAATCCAAGGCTATAGTAAGGCAAAAGTTTCAAAATTTCACGCCCCAAAAACAGCTGGAAACCACTGAAAACGACTTAGAATAGCCTGCAAAGACACGCCATAGCAAAGAAAGTTGCAAAACGGCCAAAAACACCATAATTTGGCACGTGGAAAAATGAGCAAAATCCAAGGCTATAGTAAGGCAAAAGTTTCAAAATTTCACGCCCCAAAAACAGCTGGAAACCACTGAAAACGACTTAGAATAGCCTGCAAAGACACGCCATAGCAAAGAAAGTTGCAAAACGGCCAAAACACCATAATTTGGCACGTGGAAAAATGAGCAAAAATCCAAGGCTATAGTAAGGCAAAAGTTTCAAAATTTCACGCCCCAAAAACAGCTGGAAACCACTGAAAACGACTTAGAATAGCCTGCAAAGACACGCCATAGCAAAGAAAGTTGCAAAACGGCCAAAACACCATAATTTGGCACGTGGAAAAATGAGCAAAATCCAAGGCTATAGTAAGGCAAAAGTTTCAAAATTTCACGCCTCCCAAAAACAGCTGGAAACCACTGAAAACGACTTAGAATAGCCTGCAAAGACACGCCATAGCAAAGAAAAGTTGCAAAACGGCCAAAAACACCATAATTTGGCACGTGGAAAAAATGAGCAAAAATCCAAGGCTATAGTAAGGCAAAAGTTTCAAAATTTCACGCCCCAAAAACAGCTGGAAACCACTGAAAACGACTTAGAATAGCCTGCAAAGACACGCCATAGCAAAGAAAGTTGCAAAACGGCCATAAACACCATAATTTGGCACGTGGAAAAATGAGCAAAAATCCAAGGCTATAGTAAGGCAAAAGTTTCAAAATTTCACGCCTCCAAAAACAGCTGGAAACCACTGAAAACGACTTAGAATAGCCTGCAAAGACACGCCATAGCAAAGAAAGTTGCAAAACGGCCAAAAACACCATAATTTGGCACGTGGAAAAATGAGCAAAAATCCAAGGCTATAGTAAGGCAAAAGTTTCAAAATTTCACGCCCCAAAAACAGCTGGAAACCACTGAAAACGACTTAGAATAGCCTGCAAAGACACGCCATAGCAAAGAAAGTTGCAAAACGGCCAAAACACCATAATTTGGCACGTGGAAAAATGAGCAAAAATCCAAGGCTATAGTAAGGCAAAAGTTTCAAAATTTCACGCCCCAAAAACAGCTGGAAACCACTGAAAACGACTTAGAATAGCCTGCAAAGACACGCCATAGCAAAGAAAGTTGCAAAACGGCCAAAACACCATAATTTGGCACGTGGAAAAAATGAGCAAAAATCCAAGGCTATAGTAAGGCAAAAGTTTCAAAATTTCACGCCCCAAAAACAGCTGGAAACCACTGAAAACGACTTAGAATAGCCTGCAAAGACACGCCATAGCAAAGAAAGTTGCAAAACGGCCATAAACACCATAATTTGGCACGTGAAAAAATGAGCAAAATCCAAGGCTATAGTAAGGCAAAAGTTTCAAAATTTCACGCCCCAAAAACAGCTGGAAACCACTGAAAACGACTTAGAATAGCCTGCAAAGACACGCCATAGCAAAGAAAGTTGCAAAACGGCCAAAAACACCATAATTTGGCACGTGGAAAAATGAGCAAAATCCAAGGCTATAGTAAGGCAAAAGTTTCAAAATTTCACGCCCCAAAAACAGCTGGAAACCACTGAAAACGACTTAGAATAGCCTGCAAAGACACGCCATAGCAAAGAAAAGTTGCAAAACGGCCAAAACACCATAATTTGGCACGTGGAAAAATGAGCAAAAATCCAAGGCTATAGTAAGGCAAAAGTTTCAAAATTTCACGCCCCAAAAACAGCTGGAAACCACTGAAAACGACTTAGAATAGCCTGCAAAGACACGCCATAGCAAAGAAAGTTGCAAAACGGCCATAAACACCATAATTTGGCACGTGGAAAAATGAGCAAAAAATCCAAGGCTATAGTAAGGCAAAAGTTTCAAAATTTCACGCCTCCAAAAACAGCTGGAAACCACTGAAAACGACTTAGAATAGCCTGCAAAGACACGCCATAGCAAAGAAAGTTGCAAAACGGCCAAAAACACCATAATTTGGCACGTGGAAAAATGAGCAAAATCCAAGGCTATAGTAAGGCAAAAGTTTCAAAATTTCACGCCCCAAAAACAGCTGGAAACCACTGAAAACGACTTAGAATAGCCTGCAAAGACACGCCATAGCAAAGAAAGTTGCAAAACGGCCAAAAACACCATAATTTGGCACGTGGAAAAATGAGCAAAAATCCAAGGCTATAGTAAGGCAAAAGTTTCAAAATTTCACGCCTCCCAAAAACAGCTGGAAACCACTGAAAACGACTTAGAATAGCCTGCAAAGACACGCCATAGCAAAGAAAGATGCAAAACCGGCCAAAAACACCATAATTTGGCACGTGGAAAAATGAGCAAAAATCCAAGGCTATAGTAAGGCAAAAGTTTCAAAATTTCACGCCCCAAAAACAGCTGGAAACCACTGAAAACGACTTAGAATAGCCTGCAAAGACACGCCATAGCAAAGAAAAGTTGCAAAACGGCCAAAAACACCATAATTTGGCACGTGGAAAAATGAGCAAAATCCAAGGCTATAGTAAGGCAAAAGTTTCAAAATTTCACGCCCCAAAAACAGCTGGAAACCACTGAAAACGACTTAGAATAGCCTGCAAAGACACGCCATAGCAAAGAAAGTTGCAAAACGGCCAAAACACCATAATTTGGCACGTGGAAAAATGAGCAAAAATCCAAGGCTATAGTAAGGCAAAAGTTTCAAAATTTCACGCCTCCCAAAAACAGCTGGAAACCACTGAAAACGACTTAGAATAGCCTGCAAAGACACGCCATAGCAAAGAAAGTTGCAAAACGGCCAAAAACACCATAATTTGGCACGTGGAAAAATGACCAAAAATCCAAGGCTATAGTAAGGCAAAAGTTTCAAAATTTCACGCCTCCCAAAAACAGCTGGAAACCACTGAAAACGACTTAGAATAGCCTGCAAAGACACGCCATAGCAAAGAAAGTTGCAAAACGGCCAAAAAACACCATAATTTGGCACGTGGAAAAATGAGCAAAATCCAAGGCTATAGTAAGGCAAAAGTTTCAAAATTTCACGCCCCAAAACAGCTGGAAACCACTGAAAACGACTTAGAATAGCCTGCAAAGACACGCCATAGCAAAGAAAGTTGCAAAACGGCCAAAAACACCATAATTTGGCACGTGAAAAAATGAGCAAAATCCAAGGCTATAGTAAGGCAAAAGTTTCAAAATTTCACGCCTCCCAAAAACAGCTGGAAACCACTGAAAACGACTTAGAATAGCCTGCAAAGACACGCCATAGCAAAGAAAGTTGCAAAAACGGCCAAAAACACCATAATTTGGCACGTGGAAAAATGAGCAAAAATCCAAGGCTATAGTAAGGCAAAAGTTTCAAAATTTCACGCCTCCAAAAACAGCTGGAAACCACTGAAAACGACTTAGAATAGCCTGCAAAGACACGCCATAGCAAAGAAAGTTGCAAAACGGCCAAAACACCATAATTTGGCACGTGGAAAAATGAGCAAAAATCCAAGGCTATAGTAAGGCAAAAGTTTCAAAATTTCACGCCTCCAAAAACAGCTGGAAACCACTGAAAACGACTTAGAATAGCCTGCAAAGACACGCCATAGCAAAGAAAGTTGCAAAACGGCCAAAAACACCATAATTTGGCACGTGGAAAAATGAGCAAAAATCCAAGGCTATAGTAAGGCAAAAGTTTCAAAATTTCACGCCTCCCAAAAACAGCTGGAAACCACTGAAAACGACTTAGAATAGCCTGCAAAGACACGCCATAGCAAAGAAAGTTGCAAAAACAGCCAAAAACACCAGAATTTGGCACGCGGAAAAAAAGAGCAAAAAAAATCCAAGGCTATAGTAAGGCAAAAGTTTCAAAATTTCACGCCTCCCAAAACAGCTGGAAACCACTGAAAACGACTTAGAATAGCCTGCAAAGACACGCCATAGCAAAGAAAGTTGCAAAACGGCCAAAAACACCATAATTTGGCACGTGGAAAAATGAGCAAAAAATCCAAGGCTATAGTAAGGCAAAAGTTTCAAAATTTCACGCCTCCAAAAACAGCTGGAAACCACTGAAAACGACTTAGAATAGCCTGCAAAGACACGCCATAGCAAAGAAAGTTGCAAAACGGCCAAAAACACCATAATTTGGCACGTGGAAAAAATGAGCAAAAATCCAAGGCTATAGTAAGGCAAAAGTTTCAAAATTTCACGCCTCCCAAAAACAGCTGGAAACCACTGAAAACGACTTAGAATAGCCTGCAAAGACACGCCATAGCAAAGAAAGTTGCAAAACGGCCAAAAACACCATAATTTGGCACGTGGAAAAACGAGCAAAAAAAATCCAAGGCTATAGTAAGGCAAAAGTTTCAAAATTTCACGCCTCCCAAAAACAGCTGGAAACCACTGAAAACGACTTAGAATAGCCTGCAAAGACACGCCATAGCAAAGAAAGTTGCAAAACGGCCAAAAACACCATAATTTGGCACGTGGAAAAATGAGCAAAAATCCAAGGCTATAGTAAGGCAAAAGTTTCAAAATTTCACGCCCCAAAAACAGCTGGAAACCACTGAAAACGACTTAGAATAGCCTGCAAAGACACGCCATAGCAAAGAAAGTTGCAAAACGGCCAAAAACACCATAATTTGGCACGTGGAAAAATGAGCAAAAATCCAAGGCTATAGTAAGGCAAAAGTTTCAAAATTTCACGCCCCAAAAACAGCTGGAAACCACTGAAAACGACTTAGAATAGCCTGCAAAGACACGCCATAGCAAAGAAAGTTGCAAAACGGCCAAAAACACCATAATTTGGCACGTGGAAAAATGAGCAAAAATCCAAGGCTATAGTAAGGCAAAAGTTTCAAAATTTCACGCCCCAAAAACAGCTGGAAACCACTGAAAACGACTTAGAATAGCCTGCAAAGACACGCCATAGCAAAGAAAGTTGCAAAACGGCCATAAACACCATAATTTGGCACGTGGAAAAATGAGCAAAAATCCAAGGCTATAGTAAGGCAAAAGTTTCAAAATTTCACGCCCCAAAAACAGCTGGAAACCACTGAAAACGACTTAGAATAGCCTGCAAAGACACGCCATAGCAAAGAAAAGTTGCAAAACGGCCAAAAACACCATAATTTGGCACGTGGAAAAATGAGCAAAATCCAAGGCTATAGTAAGGCAAAAGTTTCAAAATTTCACGCCTCCAAAAACAGCTGGAAACCACTGAAAACGACTTAGAATAGCCTGCAAAGACACGCCATAGCAAAGAAAGTTGCAAAACGGCCATAAACACCATAATTTGGCACGTGGAAAAATGAGCAAAAATCCAAGGCTATAGTAAGGCAAAAGTTTCAAAATTTCACGCCCCAAAAACAGCTGGAAACCACTGAAAACGACTTAGAATAGCCTGCAAAGACACGCCATAGCAAAGAAAAGTTGCAAAACGGCCAAAAACACCATAATTTGGCACGTGGAAAAATGAGCAAAAATCCAAGGCTATAGTAAGGCAAAAGTTTCAAAATTTCACGCCTCCCAAAAACAGCTGGAAACCACTGAAAACGACTTAGAATAGCCTGCAAAGACACGCCATAGCAAAGAAAAGTTGCAAAACGGCCAAAAACACCATAATTTGGCACGTGGAAAAATGAGCAAAAATCCAAGGCTATAGTAAGGCAAAAGTTTCAAAATTTCACGCCTCCAAAAACAGCTGGAAACCACTGAAAACGACTTAGAATAGCCTGCAAAGACACGCCATAGCAAAGAAAGTTGCAAAACGGCCAAAAACACCATAATTTGGCACGTGGAAAAATGAGCAAAAATCCAAGGCTATAGTAAGGCAAAAGTTTCAAAATTTCACGCCCCAAAAACAGCTGGAAACCACTGAAAACGACTTAGAATAGCCTGCAAAGACACGCCATAGCAAAGAAAGTTGCAAAACGGCCAAAAACACCATAATTTGGCACGTGGAAAAAATGAGCAAAAATCCAAGGCTATAGTAAGGCAAAAGTTTCAAAATTTCACGCCCCAAAAACAGCTGGAAACCACTGAAAACGACTTAGAATAGCCTGCAAAGACACGCCATAGCAAAAGAAAAGTTGCAAAACGGCCATAAACACCATAATTTGGCACGTGGAAAAAATGAGCAAAAATCCAAGGCTATAGTAAGGCAAAAGTTTCAAAATTTCACGCCCCAAAAACAGCTGGAAACCACTGAAAACGACTTAGAATAGCCTGCAAAGACACGCCATAGCAAAGAAAGTTGCAAAACGGCCAAAAACACCATAATTTGGCACGTGGAAAAATGAGCAAAAATCCAAGGCTATAGTAAGGCAAAAGTTTCAAAATTTCACGCCTCCAAAAACAGCTGGAAACCACTGAAAACGACTTAGAATAGCCTGCAAAGACACGCCATAGCAAAGAAAGTTGCAAAACGGCCAAAAACACCATAATTTGGCACGTGGAAAAATGAGCAAAATCCAAGGCTATAGTAAGGCAAAAGTTTCAAAATTTCACGCCCCAAAAACAGCTGGAAACCACTGAAAACGACTTAGAATAGCCTGCAAAGACACGCCATAGCAAAGAAAGTTGCAAAACGGCCAAAAACACCATAATTTGGCACGTGGAAAAATGAGCAAAAATCCAAGGCTATAGTAAGGCAAAAGTTTCAAAATTTCACGCCTCCAAAAACAGCTGGAAACCACTGAAAACGACTTAGAATAGCCTGCAAAGACACGCCATAGCAAAGAAAGTTGCAAAACGGCCAAAACACCATAATTTGGCACGTGGAAAAATGAGCAAAAATCCAAGGCTATAGTAAGGCAAAAGTTTCAAAATTTCACGCCTCCCAAAAACAGCTGGAAACTATTGATAACGACTTAGAATTTCCTGTATAGACACCCCATAGAAAAGAAAGTTGCAAAAACGGGCAAAATCACCATAATTTGGCACGTGGAAAAAATGAGCAAAAATCCAAGGCTATAGTAAGGCAAAAGTTTCAAAATTTCACGCCTCCAAAAACAGCTGGAAACCACTGAAAACGACTTAGAATAGCCTGCAAAGACACGCCATAGCAAAGAAAGTTGCAAAACGGCCAAAACACCATAATTTGGCACGTGGAAAAATGAGCAAAAAATCCAAGGCTATAGTAAGGCAAAAGTTTCAAAATTTCACGCCTCCCAAAAACAGCTGGAAACCACTGAAAACGACTTAGAATAGCCTGCAAAGACACGCCATAGCAAAGAAAGTTGCAAAACGGCCAAAACACCATAATTTGGCACGTGGAAAAAATGAGCAAAAATCCAAGGCTATAGTAAGGCAAAAGTTTCAAAATTTCACGCCTCCAAAAACAGCTGGAAACCACTGAAAACGACTTAGAATAGCCTGCAAAGACACGCCATAGCAAAGAAAGTTGCAAAACGGCCAAAACACCATAATTTGGCACGTGGAAAAATGAGCAAAAAATCCAAGGCTATAGTAAGGCAAAAGTTTCAAAATTTCACGCCCCAAAAACAGCTGGAAACCACTGAAAACGACTTAGAATAGCCTGCAAAGACACGCCATAGCAAAGAAAGTTGCAAAACGGCCAAAAACACCATAATTTGGCACGTGGAAAAAAGGAGCAAAAATCCAAGGATATAGTAAGACAAAAGTTTCAAAATTTCACGCCTCCCAAAAACAGCTGGAAACCACTGAAAACGACTTAGAATAGCCTGCAAAGACACGCCATAGCAAAGAAAGTTGCAAAACGGCCAAAAACACCATAATTTGGCACGTGGAAAAATGAGCAAAAATCCAAGGCTATAGTAAGGCAAAAGTTTCAAAATTTCACGTCTCCCAAAAACAGCTGGAAACCACTGAAAACGACTTAGAATAGCCTGCAAAGACACGCCATAGCAAAGAAAGTTGCAAAACGGCCAAAACACCATAATTTGGCACGTGGAAAAATGAGCAAAAAATCCAAGGCTATAGTAAGGCAAAAGTTTCAAAATTTCACGCCCCAAAAACAGCTGGAAACCACTGAAAACGACTTAGAATAGCCTGCAAAGACACGCCATAGCAAAGAAAGTTGCAAAACGGCCAAAACACCATAATTTGGCACGTGGAAAAATGAGCAAAAATCCAAGGCTATAGTAAGGCAAAAGTTTCAAAATTTCACGCCCCAAAAACAGCTGGAAACCACTGAAAACGACTTAGAATAGCCTGCAAAGACACGCCATAGCAAAGAAAGTTGCAAAACGGCCATAAACACCATAATTTGGCACGTGGAAAATGAGCAAAAATCCAAGGCTATAGTAAGGCAAAAGTTTCAAAATTTCACGCCCCAAAAACAGCTGGAAACCACTGAAAACGACTTAGAATAGCCTGCAAAGACACGCCATAGCAAAGAAAGTTGCAAAACGGCCAAAAACACCATAATTTGGCACGTGGAAAAATGAGCAAAAATCCAAGGCTATAGTAAGGCAAAAGTTTCAAAATTTCACGCCCCAAAAACAGCTGGAAACCACTGAAAACGACTTAGAATAGCCTGCAAAGACACGCCATAGCAAAGAAAGTTGCAAAACGGCCAAAAACACCATAATTTGGCACGTGGAAAAATGAGCAAAAATCCAAGGCTATAGTAAGGCAAAAGTTTCAAAATTTCACGCCTCCCAAAAACAGCTGGAAACCACTGAAAACGACTTAGAATAGCCTGCAAAGACACGCCATAGCAAAGAAAGTTGCAAAACGGCCATAAACACCATAATTTGGCACGTGGAAAAAATGAGCAAAATCCAAGGCTATAGTAAGGCAAAAGTTTCAAAATTTCACGCCTCTCCAAAAACAGCTGGAAACCACTGAAAACGACTTAGAATAGCCTGCAAAGACACGCCATAGCAAAGAAAGTTGCAAAACGGCCAAAAACACCATAATTTGGCACGTGGAAAAAATGAGCAAAAAATCCAAGGCTATAGTAAGGCAAAAGTTTCAAAATTTCACGCCTCCAAAAACAGCTGGAAACCACTGAAAACGACTTAGAATAGCCTGCAAAGACACGCCATAGCAAAGAAAGTTGCAAAACGGCCAAAAACACCATAATTTGGCACGTGGAAAAATGAGCAAAAATCCAAGGCTATAGTAAGGCAAAAGTTTCAAAATTTCACGCCCCAAAAACAGCTGGAAACCACTGAAAACGACTTAGAATAGCCTGCAAAGACACGCCATAGCAAAGAAAGTTGCAAAACGGCCAAAAACACCATAATTTGGCACGTGGAAAAATGAGCAAAATCCAAGGCTATAGTAAGGCAAAAGTTTCAAAATTTCACGCCCCAAAAACAGCTGGAAACCACTGAAAACGACTTAGAATAGCCTGCAAAGACACGCCATAGCAAAGAAAGTTGCAAAACGGCCAAAAACACCATAATTTGGCACGTGGAAAAAATGAGCAAAAATCCAAGGCTATAGTAAGGCAAAAGTTTCAAAATTTCACGCCCCAAAAACAGCTGGAAACCACTGAAAACGACTTAGAATAGCCTGCAAAGACACGCCATAGCAAAGAAAGTTGCAAAACGGCCAAAAACACCATAATTTGGCACGTGGAAAAAATGAGCAAAAATCCAAGGCTATAGAAAATCAAAAGTCTCAAAATTTCACGCCCCAAAAACAGCTGGAAACCACTGAAAACGACTTAGAATAGCCTGCAAAGACACGCCATAGCAAAGAAAGTTGCAAAACGGCCAAAAACACCATAATTTGGCACGTGGAAAAATGAGCAAAAAAAATCCAAGGCTATAGTAAGGCAAAAGTTTCAAAATTTCACGCCTCCCAAAAACAGCTGGAAACCACTGAAAACGACTTAGAATAGCCTGCAAAGACACGCCATAGCAAAGAAAGTTGCAAAACGGCCAAAAACACCATAATTTGGCACGTGGAAAAATGAGCAAAAAATCCAAGGCTATAGTAAGGCAAAAGTTTCAAAATTTCACGCCCCAAAAACAGCTGGAAACCACTGAAAACGACTTAGAATAGCCTGCAAAGACACGCCATAGCAAAGAAAGTTGCAAAACAGCCAAAAACACCATAATTTGGCACGTGGAAAAAATGAGCAAAAATCCAAGGCTATAGTAAGGCAAAAGTTTCAAAATTTCACGCCCCAAAAACAGCTGGAAACCACTGAAAACGACTTAGAATAGCCTGCAAAGACACGCCATAGCAAAGAAAAGTTGCAAAACGGCCAAAACACCATAATTTGGCACGTGGAAAAATGAGCAAAAATCCAAGGCTATAGTAAGGCAAAAGTTTCAAAATTTCACGCCCCAAAAACAGCTGGAAACCACTGAAAACGACTTAGAATAGCCTGCAAAGACACGCCATAGCAAAGAAAGTTGCAAAACGGCCAAAAACACCATAATTTGGCACGTGGAAAAAATAAGAAAAAATCCAAGGCTATAGTAAGGCAAAAGTTTCAAAATTTCACGCCCCAAAAACAGCTGGAAACCACTGAAAACGACTTAGAATAGCCTGCAAAGACACGCCATAGCAAAGAAAGTTGCAAAACGGCCAAAAACACCATAATTTGGCACGTGGAAAAATGAGCAAAAATCCAAGGCTATAGTAAGGCAAAAGTTTCAAAATTTCACGCCTCCCAAAACAGCTGGAAACCACTGAAAACGACTTAGAATAGCCTGCAAAGACACGCCATAGCAAAGAAAGTTGCAAAACGGCCAAAAACACCATAATTTGGCACGTGGAAAAAATGAGCAAAAATCCAAGGCTATAGTAAGGCAAAAGTTTCAAAATTTCACGCCCCAAAAACAGCTGGAAACCACTGAAAACGACTTAGAATAGCCTGCAAAGACACGCCATAGCAAAGAAAGTTGCAAAAACGGCCAAAAACACCATAATTTGGCACGTGGAAAAAATGAGCAAAAAAAATCCAAGGCAATAGTAAGGCAAAAGCTTCAAAATTTCACGCCAACCAAAAACAGCTAAAAACCACTGAAAACGAATAAGAATAGCCTGCAAAGACACGCCATAGCAAAGAAAGTTGCAAAACGGCCAAAAACACCATAATTTGGCACGTGGAAAAATGAGCAAAAATCCAAGGCTATAGTAAGGCAAAAGTTTCAAAATTTCACGCCTCCCAAAAACAGCTGGAAACCACTGAAAACGACTTAGAATAGCCTGCAAAGACACGCCATAGCAAAGAAAGTTGCAAAACGGCCATAAACACCATAATTTGGCACGTGGAAAAATGAGCAAAAATCCAAGGCTATAGTAAGTCAAAAGTTTCAAAATTTCACGCCTCCAAAAACAGCTGGAAACCACTGAAAACGACTTAGAATAGCCTGCAAAGACACGCCATAGCAAAGAAAGTTGCAAAACGGCCAAAACACCATAATTTGGCACGTGGAAAAAATGAGCAAAAAAATCCAAGGCTATAGTAAGGCAAAAGTTTCAAAATTGCACGCATCCCAAAACAGCTGGAAACCACTGAAAACGACTTAGAATAGCCTGCAAAGACACGCCATAGCAAAGAAAGTTGCAAAAACGGCCAAAAACACCATAATTTGGCACGTGGAAAAAATGAGCAAAAATCCAAGGCTATAGTAAGGCAAAAGTTTCAAAATTTCACGCCCCAAAAACAGCTGGAAACCACTGAAAACGACTTAGAATAGCCTGCAAAGACACGCCATAGCAAAGAAAGTTGCAAAACGGCCAAAAACACCATAATTTGGCACGTGGAAAAATGAGCAAAAATCCAAGGCTATAGTAAGGCAAAAGTTTCAAAATTTCACGCCTCCCAAAAACAGCTGGAAACCACTGAAAACGACTTAGAATAGCCTGCAAAGACACGCCATAGCAAAGAAAGTTGCAAAAACGGCCAAAAACACCATAATTTGGCACGTGGAAAAAATGAGCAAAAAACCAAGGCTATAGTAAGGCAAAAGATTCAAAATTTCACGCCCCAAAAACAGCTGGAAACCACTGAAAACGACTTAGAATAGCCTGCAAAGACACGCCATAGCAAAGAAAGTTGCAAAACGGCCAAAAACACCATAATTTGGCACGTGGAAAAATGAGCAAAAATCCAAGGCTATAGTAAGGCAAAAGTTTCAAAATTTCACGCCCCAAAAACAGCTGGAAACCACTGAAAACGACTCAGAACAGCGTGCAAAGACACGCCAAAGCAAAGAAAGTTGCAAAAACGGCCAAAAACACCATAATTTGGCACGTGGAAAAAATGAGCAAAAAAATCCAAGGCTATAGTAAGGCAAAAGTTTCAAAATTTCACGCCTCCCAAAACAGCTGGAAACCACTGAAAACGACTTAGAATAGCCTGCAAAGACACGCCATAGCAAAGAAAGTTGCAAAACGGCCAAAACACCATAATTTGGCACGTGGAAAAAATGAGCAAAAAAAATCCAAGGCTATAGTAAGGCAAAAGTTTCAAAATTTCACGCCTCCCAAAAACAGCTGGAAACCACTGAAAACGACTTAGAATAGCCTGCAAAGACACGCCATAGCAAAGAAAGTTGCAAAAACAGCCAAAAACACCATAATTTGGCACGTGGAAAAATTGAGCAAAATCCAAGGCTATAGTAAGGCAAAAGTTTCAAAATTTCACGCCTCCAAAAACAGCTGGAAACCACTGAAAACGACTTAGAATAGCCTGCAAAGACACGCCATAGCAAAGAAAGTTGCAAAAACGGCCAAAAAACACCATAATTTGGCACGTGGAAAAATGAGCAAAAATCCAAGGCTATAGTAAGGCAAAAGTTTCAAAATTTCACGCCCCAAAAACAGCTGGAAACCACTGAAAACGACTTAGAATAGCCTGCAAAGACACGCCATAGCAAAGAAAGTTGCAAAACGGCCAAAACACCATAATTTGGCACGTGGAAAAATGAGCAAAAATCCAAGGCTATAGTAAGGCAAAAGTTTCAAAATTTCACGCCTCCCAAAAACAGCTGGAAACCACTGAAAACGACTTAGAATAGCCTGCAAAGACACGCCATAGCAAAGAAAGTTGCAAAAACGGCCAAAAACACCATAATTTGGCACGTGGAAAAAATGAGCAAAAATCCAAGGCTATAGTAAGGCAAAAGTTTCAAAATTTCACGCCTCCCAAAAACAGCTGGAAACCACTGAAAACGACTTAGAATAGCCTGCAAAGACACGCCATAGCAAAGAAAGTTGCAAAAACGGCCAAAAACACCATAATTTGGCACGTGGAAAAAATGAGCAAAAATCCAAGGCTATAGTAAGGCAAAAGTTTCAAAATTTCACGCCTCCCAAAAACAGCTGGAAACCACTGAAAACGACTTAGAATAGCCTGCAAAGACACGCCATAGCAAAGAAAGTTGCAAAAACGGCCAAAAACACCATAATTTGGCACATGGAAAAAATGAGCAAAAAAAATCCAAGGCTATAGTAAGGCAAAAGTTTCAAAATTTCACGCCTCCCAAAAACAGCTGGAAACCACTGAAAACGACTTAGAATAGCCTGCAAAGACACGCCATAGCAAAGAAAGTTGCAAAAACGGCCAAAAACACCATAATTTGGCACGTGGAAAAAATGAGCAAAAATCCAAGGCTATAGTAAGGCAAAAGTTTCAAAATTTCACACCTCCCAAAAACAGCTGGAAACCACTGAAAACGACTTAGAATAGCCTGCAAAGACACGCCATAGCAAAGAAAGTTGCAAAAACGGCCAAAAACACCATAATTTGGCACGTGGAAAAAATGAGCAAAAATTCAAGGCTATAGTAAGGCAAAAGTTTCAAAAATGAAAATGTCAAAATTTGATATGACCTGAAAAAAAGCTGAAAACAACTTCGTATAACATAAAGAACCATGTTATATTATGAAGTGTGGAAAAAAAACCCATCCAAAAACAGCCCAAAAACCCACAAAATAGTATGTTGAAAAAACAACGAAAATGCAAGGCCATAGAAACATGAAAATGTCAAAATTTGACATGTCCAAAAAACACCTGAAAACCATTTACTATAGCATGTAGAGACATGCTATACTATATAGTTTTGAATCAAACATCCAGAAACAGCCCAAAAACACCAAAACTAGCATTTTGAAAAAAATATGAAAAAGCAAGGCTATAGTATGGCAAAAATGTCAAAATTTAACATGTCTAAAAAACAGCTGAAAACAACTTAGTACAGTATGTAGAGGCATGTTATAGTAGACAGTGTTGAAAAAACATCCGGAAACGACCTTAAATCCAAAAAATAGCATGTTAAAAAAAGACCAAAAAAGCAAAAACCTCTAAATTTGACATGTCCAAAAATCAGCTGAAAACCACTCATTATATCTTGATCAGATGCATCATAGTATAGCATGTCAAAAAAAGGCTTAAAAAGGCCAAAAATGTCATAATAACTAAAACCGCATGTCAAAAAATTGGTCTAAGACTAAAAAGTGTAGTGTGGCAAAAAATCTGTCCAAAATTTGTCCAAAAAATGGCTGAAAACAGCACATGAAAGCCTGTAGAGACAAGCCATAGTATAGCATGTCGAAAAATGCTATTTTGACATGCTATATTATAATGTTTTTGGATGTTGTTTCAACTCACTATACTTTGACATTTCTTGACATACTAAACTATGTAGTTTTCAGCCATTTTTTCAACATGC
>NW_028274708.1:0-81620 GCF_026936395.1 Plectropomus leopardus
TCCCAAAACTGCTGAAAACCACATTCAAACTACTTCCAAATAGCCTTCCAAAAACACGCTTATAGCAAAAAGAAAGATGCAAAAAGGAACAGAAAAGCCATCACTAAGTATGTTGAAAAATGACCAGAAGAAGCAAGGCTATAGTAAGGCAAAATGTCAAAAATGGCATTTCGCAAAAACGCTGCTGAAAACCACATTAAAACTACTTTCAAATTAGCCTTCCAAAAACACGCCATAGCAAAAGAAAGATGCAAAAAGCGAACAGAAAAGCCATAATTTGGCATGTTGAAAATGACCAAAGAAGCAAGGCTATTATAAGTAAAAATGTCAAAAATGGCATATTCAAAAAAACTGCTGAAACCACATTAAACTACTTCAAATAGCCTTCCAAAAACACGCCATAGCAAAAGAAAGATGCAAAAAGGAACAGAAAAAATCAATAATTTTGCATGTTGAAAAAATGACCCAAGAAGCTAGGCTATAGTAAGGCAAAATGTCAAAATGGCATTTCAAAAACCGCTGCTGGAAAATTACCACATTAAACTACTTTCAAGAAATAGCCTTCCAAAACACGCTACAGCAAAAAGAGAAAGATGCAAAAGGAAATGAAAATCATAATTTTTGCATGTTGAAAAATGACCAAAGAAGCTAAGGCTTATAGGTAAGGCAAAATGTCAAAAATGGCATTTCCCAAAAACTGCTGAAAACCACATTAAACCCACATTTCAAATAGCTCTTCCAAAACACGCCTATAAGCAAAAGAAAGATGCAAAAAAGCGAAACAGAAAAGCATTACATTTTGCATGTTGAAAAATGACTGTAAAGAAGGCTAAGGCTATAGTAAGGCAAAATGTCAAAAATGGTATTTCCCAAAATCAACTGCTGAAAACTACATTAAACTACTTTTCAATAGCTCTTCCAAAACACGCCTATAGCAAAGAAAGATGTGCAAAAAGGAACAGAAAGCCACACTCTTGCATGTTGAAAAATGACCGAAGAAGCAAGGCTATAGTAAGGCAAAAAATGTCAAAATGGCATTTCAAAAAACTGCTGAAAAACCACATTAAATTACTTAAATAGCTTTCCAAAACACGCCTATAGCAAAAGAAAGATGCAAAAAGGAACAGAAAATCAATAATTTGGCATGTTGAAAAATGACCAAAGAAGGCATTATAGTAAGGCAAAACAAATGTCAAAAATGGCATTTCAAAAAACTGCTGAAAACCACATTAAACTACTTCAAATAGCCTTCCAAAACACGCCATAGCAAAAGAAAGATGCAAAAGGAACAGAAAAGCTTACATTTGGCATGTTGAAAAAATGACCAAAGAAGCAAGGGGCTATAGTAAGGCAAAAATGTCAAAATGGCATTTCTAAAAACTGCTGAAACCACATTAAAACTGACTTCAAATAGTTTTCCAAAACACGCTTACAGCAAAAGAAAGATGCAAAAGGAACAGAAAAGCCATAATTTGGCATGTTGAAAAATGACCAAAGAAGCTAAGGCTATAGTAAGGCAAATGTCAAAAATGGCATTTCTCAAAAACTGCTGAAAAACCACATTAAACTACTTCAAATAGCTCTTTCCAAAACATGCCATAAAGCAAAGAAAAGATGCAAAAAGGAACAGAAAAGCAATAATTTGGCACATGAAAAATGACCAAAGAAGGCAAGGCAATAGTAAGGCAAAATGTCAAAAATGGCATTCTTAAAAATCTGCTGAAAAACCACATTAAACTCACTTCAAATAGCTCTTCCAAAACACGCCATAGCAAAGAAAGATGCAAAAGGAATGTAAAAGCCTTTGTATGTTGCGCGATCAAAGAAGATATAGTATATAAACAAAATGGTATTTCAAAAAACTGAAACCAACAACCATCAACAGCCCAAAATACAGCAAAAGAAAGACGCATAACAGAAAATCAATAATTTGGCATGTTGAAAAATGACCAAAGAAGCAAGGCTATAGTATAAAAATGCCAAAATGGCATTTCAAAAAACTGCTGAAAACCACATTAAACTACTTCAAATAGCCTTCCAAAACAAACGCCATAGCAAAGAAAAGATGCAAAAAAAGGAACAGAAAATCAATAATCTTGGCATGTTGAAAAATGACCAAAGAAGCTAAAGGCTGTTAGTAAGGCAAAATGTCAAAATGGCATTTCAAAAAAAAACTGCTGAAAACCACATTAAAACTACTTTCAAATAGCCTTCCAAAACACGCCATAGCAAAGAAAGATGCAAAAGCGAACAGAGTGCTTAATAAATAACGGCATGTTGAAAAAATGACCAAAGAAGCAAGGCTTATAGTAAGGCAAAATAAGTCAAAAATGGCATTTCCCAAAAAACTGCTGAAAAACCACATTAAACTACTTCAAATAGCTTCCTTCCAAAACACGCCATAGCAAAGAAAGATGCAAAAGGAACAGTGAAGCCATAATTTGGCATGTTGAAAAATGACCAGAAGAAGCAAGGCATTATAGGTACAAGGCAAAAATGTCAAAAAATGGCATTTCTAAAAACTGCTGAAAACCACATTAAACTACTTCAAATAGCTCTTCCAAAAACACGCCATAGCAAAGAAAGATGCAAAAGGAACAGAAAATCAATAATTTGGCATGTTGAAAAATGACCAAAGAAGAAGGCTATAGTAAGGCAAAATGTCAAAAATGGCATTTCCCAAAAAACCGCTGAAAAACCACATTAAACTACTTCAAATAGCCTTCCAAAACACGCCATAGCAAAGAAAGATGCAAAAGGAACAGAAAAGCCATAATTTGGCATGTTGAAAAATGACCAAAGAAGCAAGGCTATAGTAAGGCAAAATGTCAAAATGGCATTTCCAAAAACTGCTGAAAACCACATTAAACTACTTCAAATAGCCTTCCAAAACACGCCATAGCAAAAGAAAGATGCAAAAGGAACAGAAAATCAATAATTTGGCATGTTGAAAAATGACCAAAGAAGCAAGGCTATAGTAAGGCAAAATGTCAAAATGGCATTTCCCAAAAACTGCTGAAAACCACATTAAACTACTTCAAATAGCCTTCCAAAACACGCCTATAGCAAAGAAAGATGCAAAAGGAACAGAAAAGCCATAATTTGGCATGTTGAAAAATGACCAAAGAAGCAAGGCTATAGTAAGGCAAAATGTCAAAAAATGGCATTTCAAAAACTGCTGAAAACCACATTAAACTACTTCAAATAGCCTTTCCAAAACACGCCATAGCAAAGAAAGATGCAAAAGGAACAGAAAAGCCATAATTTGGCATGTTGAAAAATGACCAAAGAAGCAAGGCTATAGTAAGGCAAAATGTCAAAATGGCATTTCCCAAAACTGCTGAAAACCACATTAAACTACTTCAAATAGCCTTCCAAAACACGCCATAGCAAAGAAAGATGCAAAAGGAACAGAAAATCAATAATTTGGCATGTTGAAAATGACCAAAGAAGCAAGGCTATAGTAAGGCAAAATGTCAAAATGGCATTTCCCAAAACTGCTGAAAACCACATTAAACTACTTCAAATAGCCTTCCAAAACACGCCATAGCAAAGAAAGATGCAAAAGGAACAGAAAAGCCATAATTTGGCATGTTGAAAATGACCAAAGAAGCAAGGCTATAGTAAGGCAAAATGTCAAAATGGCATTTCCCAAAAACTGCTGAAAACCACATTAAACTACTTCAAATAGCCTTCCAAAACACGCCATAGCAAAGAAAGATGCAAAAAGGAACAGAAAATCAATAATTTGGCATGTTGAAAAATGACCAAAGAAGCATATAGTAAGGCAAAATGTCAAAATGGCATTTCCAAAAACTGCTGAAAACCACATTAAACTACTTCAAATAGCCTTCCAAAACACGCCATAGCAAAGAAAGATGCAAAAAGGAACAGAAAAGCCATAATTTGGCATGTTGAAAAATGACTAAAAGAAGCAAGGCTATAGTAAGGCAAAATGTCAAAAATGGCATTTCCCAAAACTGCTGAAAACCACATTAAACTACTTCAAATAGCCTTCCAAACACGCCATAGCAAAGAAAGATGCAAAAGGAACAGAAATCAATAATTTGGCATGTTGAAAATGACCAAAGAAGCAAGGCTATAGTAAGGCAAAATGTCAAAAATGGCATTTCCCAAAACTGCTGAAACCACATTAAACTACTTCAAATAGCCTTCCAAAACACGCCATAGCAAAAGAAAGATGCAAAAGGAACAGAAAATCAATAATTTGGCATGTTGAAAAATGACCAAAGAAGCAAGGCTATAGTAAGGCAAAATGTCAAAATGGCATTTCCCAAAAAACTGCTGAAAACCACATTAAACTACTTCAAATAGCCTTCCAAAACACGCCATAGCAAAGAAAGATGCAAAAGGAACAGAAAATCAATAATTTGGCATGTTGAAAAATGACCAAAGAAGCAAGGCTATAGTAAGGCAAAATGTCAAAATGGCATTTCCCAAAAAACTGCTGAAAACCACATTAAACTACTTCAAATAGCCTTCCAAAACACGCCATAGCAAAGAAAGATGCAAAAGGAACAGAAAAGCCATAATTTGGCATGTTGAAAAATGACCAAAGAAGCAAGGCTATAGTAAGGCAAAATGTCAAAAATGGCATTTCCCTAAAACTGCTGAAAACCACATTAAACTACTTCAAATAGCCTTCCAAAACACGCCATAGCAAAAGAAAGATGCAAAAAGGAACAGAAAAGCCATAATTTGGCATGTTGAAAAATGACCAAAGAAGCAAGGCTATAGTAAGGCAAAAATGTCAAAAATGGTATTTCCCAAAACTGCTGAAAACCACATTAAACTACTTCAAATAGCCTTCCAAAACACGCCATAGCAAAGAAAGATGCAAAAGGAACAGAAAAGCCATAATTTGGCATGTTGAAAAATGACCAAAGAAGCAAGGCTATAGTAAGGCAAAATGTCAAAATGGCATTTCCCAAAACTGCTGAAAACCACATTAAACTACTTCAAATAGCCTTCCAAAACACGCCATAGCAAAGAAAGATGCAAAAGGAACAGAAAATCAATAATTTGGCATGCGTTGAAAAATGACCAAAGAAGCAAGGCTATAGTAAGGCAAAATGTCAAAAATGGCATTTCCCAAAACTGCTGAAAACCACATTAAACTACTTCAAATAGCCTTCCAAAACACGCCATAGCAAAGAAAGATGCAAAAGGAACAGAAAAGCCATAATTTTGCATGTTGAAAATGACCAAAGAAGCAAGGCTATAGTAAGGCAAAATGTCAAAAATGGCATTTCCCAAAACTGCTGAAAACCACATTAAACTACTTCAAATAGCCTTCCAAAACACGCTTATAGCAAAGAAAGATGCAAAAGGAACAGAAAAGCCATAATTTGGCATGTTGAAAAAATGACCAAAGAAGCAAGGCTATAGTAAGGCAAAATGTCAAAATGGCATTTCCCAAAACTGCTGAAAACCACATTAAACTACTTCAAATAGCCTTCCAAAACACGCCATAGCAAAGAAAGATGCAAAAGGAACAGAAAAGCAATAATTTGGCATGTTGAAAAATGACCAAAGAAGCAAGGCTATAGTAAGGCAAATGTCAAAATGGCATTTCTAAAAAACTGCTGAAAACCACATTAAACTACTTCAAATAGCCTTCCAAAACACGCCATAGCAAAGAAAGATGCAAAAGGAACAGAAAATCAATAATTTGGCATGTTGAAAAATGACCAAAGAAGCAAGGCTATAGTAAGGCAAAATGTCAAAAAATGGCATTTCCCAAAACTGCTGAAAACCACATTAAACTACTTCAAATAGCCTTCCAAAACACGCCATAGCAAAGAAAGATGCAAAAAGGAACAGAAAATCAATAATTTGGCATGTTGAAAATGACCAAAGAAGCAAGGCTATAGTAAGGCAAAATGTCAAAATGGCATTTCCCAAAAACTGCTGAAAACCACATTAAACTACTTCAAATAGCCTTCCAAAACACGCCATAGCAAAAGAAAGATGCAAAAGGAACAGAAAAGCATAATTTGGCATGTTGAAAATGACCAAAGAAGCAAGGCTATAGTAAGGCAAATGTCAAAATGGCATTTCCTAAAACTGCTGAAAACCACATTAAACTACTTCAAATAGCCTTCCAAAACACGCCATAGCAAAGAAAGATGCAAAAGGAACAGAAAAGCCATAATTTGGCATGTTGAAAAATGACCAAAGAAGCAAGGCTATAGTAAGGCAAAATGTCAAAAATGGCATTTCCCAAAAACTGCTGAAAACCACATTAAACTACTTTCAATAGCCTTCCAAAACACGCCATAGCAAAGAAAGATGCAAAAAGGAACAGAAAATCAATAATTTGGCATGTTGAAAAATGACTAAAGAAGCAAGGCTATAGTAAGGCAAAATGTCAAAATGGCATTTCAAAAAACTGCTGAAAACCACATTAAACTACTTCAAATAGCCTTCCAAAACACGCCATAGCAAAGAAAGATGCAAAAGGAACAGAAAATCAATAATTCTGGCATGTTGAAAAATGACCAAAGAAGCAAGGCTATAGTAAGGCAAAATGTCAAAATGGTATTTCCCAAAACTGCTGAAAACCACATTAAACTACTTCAAATAGCCTTCCAAACACGCCATAGCAAAGAAAGATGCAAAAGGAACAGAAAAGCCATAATTTGCATGTTGAAAAATGACCAAAGAAGCAAGGCTATAGTAAGGCAAAATGTCAAAAATGGCATTTCCCAAAAACTGCTGAAAACCACATTAAACTACTTCAAATAGCCTTCCAAAACACGCCATAGCAAAGAAAGATGCAAAAGGAACAGAAAAGCCATAATTTGGCATGTTGAAAAATGACCAAAGAAGCAAGGCTATAGTAAGGCAAAATGTCAAAATGGCATTTCCCAAAAACTGCTGAAAACCACATTAAACTACTTTCAATAGCTCTTCCAAAAACACGCCATAGCAAAGAAAGATGCAAAAGGAACAGAAAAGCCATAATTTGGCATGTTGAAAAAATGACCAAAGAAGCAAGGCTATAGTAAGGCAAAATGTCAAAATGGCATTTCCCAAAACTGCTGAAAACCACATTAAACTACTTCAAATAGCCTTCCAAAACACGCCATAGCAAAGAAAGATGCAAAAGGAACAGAAAAGCCATAATTTTGGCATGTTGAAAATGACCAAAGAAGCAAGGCTATAGTAAGGCAAAATGTCAAAAATGGCATTTCCCAAAACTGCTGAAAACCACATTAACCACTTCAAATAGCCTTCCAAAACACGCCATAGCAAAGAAAGATGCAAAAAGGAACAGAAAATCAATAATTTGGCATGTTGAAAATGACCAAAAGAAGCAAGGCTATAGTAAGGCAAAATGTCAAAATGGTATTTCCCAAAAACTGCTGAAAACTACATTAAACTACTTCAAATAGCTCTTCCAAAACACGCCCATAGCAAAAGAAAGATGCAAAAAGGAACAGAAAATCAATAATTTTGCATGTTGAAAATGACCAAAGAAGCAAGGCTATAGTAAGGCAAAATGTCAAAAATGGCATTTCCAAAAACTGCTGAAAACCACATTAAACTACTTTCAATAGCCTTCCAAAACACGCCATAGCAAAGAAAGATGCAAAAAGGAACAGAAAAGCCAATAATTTGGCATGTTGAAAATGACCAAAGAAGCAAGGCTATAGTAAGGCAAAATGTCAAAATGGCATTTCCCAAAAACTGCTGAAAAACCACATTAAACTACTTTCAATAGCCTTCCAAAACACGCCATAGCAAAGAAAGATGCAAAAGGAACAGAAAGCCATAATTTGGCATGTTGAAAATGACCAAAGAAGCAAGGCTATAGTAAGGCAAAATGTCAAAATGGCATTTCCCAAAACTGCTGAAACCACATTAAACTACTTCAAATAGCCTTCCAAAACACGCCATAGCAAAGAAAGATGCAAAAGGAACAGAAAATCAATAATTTGGCATGTTGAAAAATGACCAAAGAAGCAAGGCTATAGTAAGGCAAAATGTCAAAATGGCATTTCCCAAAAACTGCTGAAAACCACATTAAACTACTTCAAATAGCCTTCCAAAACACGCCATAGCAAAGAAAGATGCAAAAAGGAACAGAAAAGCCATAATTTGGCATGTTGAAAATGACCAAAGAAGCAAGGCTATAGTAAGGCAAAAATGTCAAAATGGCATTTCCCAAAAAACTGCTGAAAACCACATTAAACTACTTCAAATAGCCTTCCAAAACACGCCTATAGCAAAGAAAGATGCAAAAGGAACAGAAAAGCCATAATTTTGCATGTTGAAAAATGACCAAAGAAGCAAGGCTATAGTAAGGCAAAATGTCAAAATGGCATTTCCCAAAAACTGCTGAAAACCACATTAAACTACTTCAAATAGCCTTCCAAAACACGCCATAGCAAAGAAAGATGCAAAAGGAACAGAAAAGCCTAATTTGGCATGTTGAAAAATGACCAAAGAAGCAAGGCTATAGTATAGGCAAAATGTCAAAAATGGCATTTCCAAAAACTGCTGAAAACCACATTAAACTACTTCAAATAGCCTTCCAAAACACGCCATAGCAAAAAGAAAGATGCAAAAAGGAACAGAAAATCAATAATTTGGCATGTTGAAAAATGACCAAAGAAGCAAGGCTATAGTAAGGCAAAATGTCAAAAATGGCATTTCCCAAAAACTGCTGAAAACCACATTAAACTACTTCAAATAGCCTTCCAAAACACGCCATAGCAAAGAAAGATGCAAAAAGGAACAGAAAAGCCATAATTTTGCATGTTGAAAATGACCAAAGAAGCAAGGCTATAGTAAGGCAAAATGTCAAAATGGCATTTCCCAAAAACTGCTGAAAACCACATTAAACTACTTCAAATAGCCTTCCAAAACACGCCATAGCAAAGAAAGATGCAAAAGGAACAGAAAATCAATAATTTGGCATGTTGAAAATGACCAAAGAAGCAAGGCTATAGTAAGGCAAAATGTCAAAAATGGCATTTCAAAACTGCTGAAAACCACATTAAACTACCAAATAGCCTTCCAAAACACGCCCATAGCAAAAGAAAGATGCAAAAGGAACAGAAAAGCCATACACCTGGCATGTTGAAAATGACCAAAGAAGCGGGGCAGCTATAGTAAGGCAAAATGTCAAAATGGCATTTCCCAAAAACTGCTGAAAACCACATTAAACTACTTCAAATAGCCTTTCCAAAACACGCCATAGCAAAGAAAAGATGCAAAAGGAACAGAAAATCAATAATTTGGCATGTTGAAAATGACCAAAGAAGCAAGGCTATAGTAAGGCAAAAATGTCAAAATGGCATTTCCCAAAACTGCTGAAAACCACATTAAACTACTTCAAATAGCCTTCCAAAACACGCCATAGCAAAGAAAGATGCAAAAGGAACAGAAAATCAATTTGGCATGTTGAAAAATGACCAAAGAAGCAAGGCTATAGTAAGGCAAAATGTCAAAAATGGCATTTCCCAAAAAACTGCTGAAACCACATTAAACTACTTCAAATAGCCTTCCAAAAACACGCCATAGCAAAGAAAGATGCAAAAGGAACAGAAAAGCCATAATTTGGCATGTTGAAAAATGACCAAAGAAGCAAGGCTATAGTAAGGCAAAATGTCAAAAATGGCATTTCCAAAAAACTGCTGAAAACCACATTAAACTACTTCAAATAGCCTTCCAAAACACGCCATAGCAAAGAAAGATGCAAAAGGAACAGAAAATCAATAATTTGGCATGTTGAAAAAATGACCAAAGAAGCAAGGCTATAGTAAGGCAAAATGTCAAAATGGCATTTCCCAAAACTGCTGAAAACCACATTAAACTACTTCAAATAGCCTTCCAAAACACGCCTATAGCAAAGAAAGATGCAAAAGGAACAGAAAAGCAATAATTTGGCATGTTGAAAAATGACCAAAGAAGCAAGGCTATAGTAAGGCAAAATGTCAAAAATGGCATTTCCAAAAAACTGCTGAAAACCACATTAAACTACTTCAAATAGCCTTCCAAACACGCCATAGCAAAGAAAGATGCAAAAGGAACAGAAAAGCCATAATTTGGCATGTTGAAAAATGACCAAAGAAGCAAGGCTATAGTAAGGCAAAAATGTCAAAAATGGCATTTCCCAAAAAACTGCTGAAAACCACATTAAACTACTTCAAATAGCCTTCCAAAACACGCCATAGCAAAGAAAGATGCAAAAGGAACAGAAAAGCCATAATTTGGCATGTTGAAAAATGACCAAAGAAGCAAGGCTATAGTAAGGCAAAATGTCAAAATGGCATTTCAAAAACTGCTGAAAACCACATTAAACTACTTCAAATAGCTCTTCCAAAACACGCCATAGCAAAGAAAGATGCAAAAAGGAACAGAAAATCAATAATTTGGCATGTTGAAAAATGACCAAAGAAGCAAGGCTATAGTAAGGCAAAATGTCAAAAATGGCATTTCCCTAAAAACTGCTGAAAACCACATTAAACTACTTCAAATAGCCTTCCAAAACACGCCATAGCAAAAGAAAGATGCAAAAGGAACAGAAAAGCCATAATTTGGCATGTTGAAAAATGACCAAAGAAGCAAGGCTATAGTAAGGCAAAATGTCAAAAAATGGCATTTCCCAAAAACTGCTGAAAAACCACATTAAACTACTTCAAATAGCCTTCCAAAACACGCCATAGCAAAAGAAAGATGCAAAAGGAACAGAAAATCAATAATTTGGCATGTTGAAAAATGACCAAAGAAGCAAGGCTATAGTAAGGCAAAATGTCAAAATGGCATTTCCCAAAAAACTTCTGAAAACCACAATAAACTACTTCAAATAGCCTTCCAAAACACGCCATAGCAAAGAAAGATGCAAAAAGGAACAGAAAAGCCATAATTTTGCATGTTGAAAAAATGACCAAAGAAGCAAGGCTATAGTAAGGCAAAATGTCAAAATGGCATTTCCCAAAACTGCTGAAAACCACATTAAACTACTTCAAATAGCCTTCCAAAACACGCCATAGCAAAGAAAGATGCAAAAGGAACAGAAAATCAATAATTTGGCATGTTGAAAATGACCAAAGAAGCAAGGCTATAGTAAGGCAAATGTCAAAAATGGCATTTCCCAAAAACTGCTGAAAACCACATTAAACTACTTCAAATAGCCTTCCAAAACACGCCATAGCAAAGAAAGATGCAAAAGGAACAGAAAAGCCATAATTTGGCATGTTTAAAAAAATGACCAAAGAAGCAAGGCTATAGTAAGGCAAAAATGTCAAAAAATGGCATTTCCCAAAAACTGCTGAAAACCACATTAAACTACTTCAAATAGCCTTCCAAAACACGCCATAGCAAAGAAAGATGCAAAAGGAACAGAAAATCAATAATTTGGCATGTTGAAAAATGACCAAAGAAGCAAGGCTATAGTAAGGCAAAATGTCAAAATGGCATTTCCCAAAAACTGCTGAAAACCACATTAAACTACTTCAAATAGCCTTACAAAACACGCCATAGCAAAGAAAGATGCAAAAAGGAACAGAAAAGCCATAATTTGGCATGTTGAAAAATGACCAAAGAAGCAAGGCTATAGTAAGGCAAAATGTCAAAAATGGCATTTCCCAAAAACTGCTGAAAACCACATTAAACTACTTCAAATAGCCTTCCAAAACACGCCATAGCAAAGAAAGATGCAAAAGGAACAGAAAAGCCATAATTTGGCATGTTGAAAAATGACCAAAGAAGCAAGGCTATAGTAAGGCAAAATGTCAAAATGGCATTTCCCAAAACTGCTGAAAACCACATTAAACTATTTCAAATAGCCTTCCAAAACACGCCATAGCAAAGAAAGATGCAAAAGGAACAGAAAAGCCATAATTTGCATGTTGAAAAATGACCAAAGAAGCAAGGCTATAGTAAGGCAAAATGTCAAAAATGGCATTTCCAAAAACTGCTGAAAACCACATTAAACTACTTCAAATAGCCTTCCAAAACACGCCATAGCAAAGAAAGATGCAAAAAGGAACAGAAAAGCCATAATTTGGCATGTTGAAAAATGACCAAAGAAGCAAGGCTATAGTAAGGCAAAATGTCAAAATGGCATTTCCAAAAACTGCTGAAAACCACATTAAACTACTTCAAATAGCCTTCCAAAACACGCCTATAGCAAAGAAAGATGCAAAAGGAACAGAAAATCAATAATTTGGCATGTTGAAAAATGACCAAAGAAGCAAGGCTATAGTAAGGCAAAATGTCAAAATGGCATTTCCCAAAAACTGCTGAAAACCACATTAAACTACTTCAAATAGCTCTTCCAAAAACACGCCATAGCAAAGAAAGATGCAAAAGGAACAGAAAATCAATAATTTGGCATGTTGAAAAAATGACCAAAGAAGCAAGGCTATAGTAAGGCAAAATGTCAAAATGGCATTTCCCAAAAAACTGCTGAAAACCACATTAAACTACTTCAAATAGCCTTCCAAAACACGCCATAGCAAAGAAAGATGCAAAAGGAACAGAAAATCAATAATTTGGCATGTTGAAAAATGACCAAAGAAGCAAGGCTATAGTAAGGCAAAATGTCAAAAATGGTATTTCCCAAAACTGCTGAAAACCACATTAAACTACTTCAAATAGCTCTTCCAAAACACGCCATAGCAAAGAAAGATGCAAAAGGAACAGAAAAGCCATAATTTGGCATGTTGAAAAATGACCAAAGAAGCAAGGCTATAGTAAGGCAAAATGTCAAAATGGCATTTCCCAAAAACCGTTGAAAACCACATTAAACTACTTCAAATAGCCTTCCAAAACACGCCATAGCAAAGAAAGATGCAAAAAGGAACAGAAAATCAATAATTTGGCATGTTGAAAATGACCAAAGAAGCAAGGCTATAGTAAGGCAAAATGTCAAAATGGCATTTCCCAAAAACTGCTGAAAAACCACATTAAACTACTTCAAATAGCCTTTCCAAAACACGCCATAGCAAAGAAAGATGCAAAAGGAACAGAAAAGCCATAATTTGGCATGTTGAAAAATGACCAAAGAAGCAAGGCTATAGTAAGGCAAAATGTCAAAAATGGCATTTCCCAAAACTGCTGAAAACCACATTAAACTACTTCAAATAGCCTTCCAAAACACGCCATAGCAAAGAAAAGATGCAAAAGGAACAGAAAAGCCATAATTTGGCATGTTGAAAATGACCAAAGAAGCAAGGCAATATAGTAAGGCAAAATGTCAAAATGGCATTTCCAAAAACTGCTGAAAACCACATTAAACTACTTTCAATAGCCTTCCAAAACACGCCATAGCAAAGAAAGATGCAAAAGGAACAGAAAATCAATAATTTGGCATGTTGAAAAAATGACCAAAGAAGCAAGGCTATAGTAAGGCAAAATGTCAAAATGGCATTTCCCAAAACTGCTGAAAACCACATTAAACTACTTCAAATAGCCTTCCAAAACACGCCATAGCAAAGAAAGATGCAAAAGGAACAGAAAATCAATAATTTGGCATGTTGAAAATGACCAAAGAAGCAAGGCTATAGTAAGGCAAAATGTCAAAAATGGCATTTCAAAACTGCTGAAAACCACATTAAACTACTTCAACAGCCTTCCAAAACACGCCATAGCAAAGAAAGATGCAAAAGGAACAGAAAATCAATAATTTGCATGTTGAAAAATGACCAAAGAAGCAAGGCTATAGTAAGGCAAAATGTCAAAATGGCATTTCCAAAAACTGCTGAAAACCACATTAAACTACTCTTAAATAGCCTTCCAAACACGCCATAGCAAAGAAAGATGCAAAAGGAACAGAAAATCAATAATTTGGCATGTTGAAAAATGACCAAAGAAGCAAGGCTATAGTAAGGCAAAAATGTCAAAATGGCATTTCCAAAAACTGCTGAAAACCACATTAAACTACTTCAAATAGCCTTTCCAAAAACACGCCTATAGCAAAGAAAGATGCAAAAGGAACAGAAAAGCCATAATTTGGCATGTTGAAAAAATGACCAAAGAAGCAAGGCTATAGTAAGGCAAAAATGTCAAAATGGCATTTCCCAAAACTGCTGAAAACCACATTAAACTACTTCAAATAGCCTTCCAAAACACGCCATAGCAAAAGAAAGATGCAAAAGGAACAGAAAATCAATAATTTGGCATGTTGAAAAATGACCAAAGAAGCAAGGCTATAGTAAGGCAAAATGTCAAAATGGTATTTCCCAAAAACTGCTGAAAACCACATTAAACTACTTCAAATAGCCTTCCAAAACACGCCATAGCAAAGAAAGATGCAAAAGGAACAGAAAAGCCATAATTTGGCATGTTGAAAAATGACCAAAGAAGCAAGGCTATAGTAAGGCAAAATGTCAAAAATGGCATTTCCCAAAAACTGCTGAAAACCACATTAAACTACTTTCAATAGCCTTCCAAAAACACGCCATAGCAAAGAAAGATGCAAAAGGAACAGAAAAGCCATAATTTTGGCATGTTGAAAAATGACCAAAGAAGCAAGGCTATAGTAAGGCAAAATGTCAAAATGGCATTTCCCAAAAACTGCTGAAAACCACATTAAACTACTTCAAATAGCCTTCCAAAACACGCCATAGCAAAGAAAGATGCAAAAGGAACAGAAAATCAATAATTTGGCATGTTGAAAAATGACCAAAGAAGCAAGGCTATAGTAAGGCAAAAATGTCAAAAAATGGCATTTCTCGCAAAACTGCTGAAAACCACATTAAACTACTTCAAATAGCCTTCCAAAACACGCCATAGCAAAGAAAGATGCAAAAGGAACAGAAAAGCCATAATTTGGCATGTTGAAAAATGACCAAAGAAGCAAGGCTATAGTAAGGCAAATGTCAAAATGGCATTTCCCAAAAACTGCTGAAAAACCACATTAAACTACTTCAATAGCCTTCCAAAACACGCCATAGCAAAGAAAGATGCAAAAGGAACAGAAAAGCCATAATTTGGCATGTTGAAAAATGACCAAAGAAGCAAGGCTATAGTAAGGCAAAATGTCAAAATGGCATTTCCCAAAAACTGCTGAAAACCACATTAAACTACTTCAAATAGCTCTTCCAAAAACACGCCATAGCAAAGAAAGATGCAAAAGGAACAGAAAATCAATAATTTGGCATGTTGAAAAATGACCAAAGAAGCAAGGCTATAGTAAGGCAAAATGTCAAAATGGCATTTCCCAAAACTGCTGAAAACCACATTAAACTACTTCAAATAGCCTTCCAAAAACACGCCATAGCAAAGAAAGATGCAAAAGGAACAGAAAAGCCATAATTTGGCATGTTGAAAATGACCAAAGAAGCAAGGCTATATAAGGCAAAATGTCAAAAATGGCATTTCCCAAAAACTGCTGAAAACCACATTAAACTACTTCAAATAGCTCTTCCAAAACACGCCATAGCAAAGAAAGATGCAAAAAAGGAACAGAAAATCAATAATTTGGCATGTTGAAAAATGACCAAAGAAGCAAGGCTATAGTAAGGCAAAATGTCAAAATGGCATTTCCCAAAACTGCTGAAAACCACATTAAACTACTTCAAATAGCCTTCCAAAACACGCCATAGCAAAGAAAGATGCAAAAGGAACAGAAAATCAATAATTTGGCATGTTGAAAAATGACCAAAGAAGCAAGGCTATAGTAAGGCAAAATGTCAAAAATGGCATTTCCCAAAAACTGCTGAAAACCACATTAAACTACTTCAAATAGCCTTCCAAAACACGCCCATAGCAAAGAAAGATGCAAAAAGGAACAGAAAAGCCATAATTTGCATGTTGAAAAATGACCAAAGAAGCAAGGCTATAGTAAGGCAAAATGTCAAAATGGCATTTCCCAAAAACTGCTGAAAACCACATTAAACTACTTCAAATAGCTTTCCAAACACGCCATAGCAAAAGAAAGATGCAAAAAGGAACAGAAAATCAATAATTTGGCATGTTGAAAATGACCAAAGAAGCAAGGCTATAGTAAGGCAAAAAATGTCAAAATGGCATTTCCAAAACTGCTGAAAACCACATTAAACTACTTCAAATAGCCTTCCAAAACACGCCATAGCAAAGAAAGATGCAAAAAAGGAACAGAAAATCAATAATTTGGCATGTTGAAAATGACCAAAGAAGCAAGGCATATAGTAAGGCAAAATGTCAAAATGGCATTTCCCAAAAACTGCTGAAAACCACATTAAACTACTTCAAATAGCTCTTCCAAAACACGCCATAGCAAAGAAAGATGCAAAAGGAACAGAAAAGCCATAATTTGGCATGTTGAAAATGACCAAAGAAGCAAGGCTATAGTAAGGCAAAATGTCAAAATGGCATTTCCCAAAAACTGCTGAAAACCACATTAAACTACTTCAAATAGCCTTTCCAAAACACGCCATAGCAAAGAAAGATGCAAAAGGAACAGAAAAGCTATAATTTGGCATGTTGAAAAATGACCAAAGAAGCAAGGCTATAGTAAGGCAAAATGTCAAAATGGCATTTCCCAAAAACTGCTGAAAACCACATTAAATCTACTTCAAATAGCTCTTCCAAAACACGCCATAGCAAAGAAAGATGCAAAAGGAACAGAAAATCAATAATTTGGCATGTTGAAAAATGACCAAAGAAGCAAGGCTATAGTAAGGCAAAATGTCAAAAAATGGCATTTCCCAAAAACTGCTGAAAACCACATTAAACTACTTCTAAATAGCTCTTTCCAAAACACGCCATAGCAAAGAAAGATGCAAAAGGAACAGAAAAGCCATAATTTGGCATGTTGAAAAATGACCAAAGAAGCAAGGCTATAGTAAGGCAAAATGTCAAAATGGCATTTCCCAAAACTGCTGAAAACCACATTAAACTACTTCAAATAGCCTTCCAAAAACACGCCATAGCAAAAGAAAGATGCAAAAAGGAACAGAAAATCAATAATTTGGCATGTTGAAAAATGACCAAAGAAGCAAGGCTATAGTAAGGCAAAATGTCAAAATGGCATTTCCCAAAAACTGCTGAAAACCACATTAAACTACTTCAAATAGCCTTCCAAAACACGCCATAGCAAAGAAAGATGCAAAAAGGAACAGAAAATCAATAATTTGGCATGTTGAAAATGACCAAAGAAGCAAGGCTATAGTAAGGCAAAAATGTCAAAATGGTATTTCCCAAAAACTGCTGAAAACCACATTAAACTACTTCAAATAGCCTTTCCAAAACACGCCATAGCAAAGAAAGATGCAAAAAGGAACAGAAAAGCCATAATTTGGCATGTTGAAAAATGACCAAAGAAGCAAGGCTATAGTAAGGCAAAAATGTCAAAAATGGCATTTCCAAAAACTGCTGAAAACCACATTAAACTACTTCAAATAGCCTTCCAAAACACGCCTATAGCAAAGAAAGATGCAAAAGGAACAGAAAAGCCATAATTTGGCATGTTGGAAAAAATGACCAAAGAAGCAAGGCTATAGTAAGGCAAAATGTCAAAATGGCATTTCCCAAAAACTGCTGAAAACCACATTAAACTACTTCAATAGCCTTCCAAAACACGCCATAGCAAAGAAAGATGCAAAAAGGAACAGAAAGCCATAATTTTGCATGTTGAAAAATGACCAAAGAAGCAAGGCTATAGTAAGGCAAAAATGTCAAAAATGGCATTTCCCAAAAACTGCTGAAAACCACATTAAACTACTTCAAATAGCCTTTCCAAAACACGCCATAGCAAAGAAAGATGCAAAAGGAACAGAAAAGCCATAATTTGGCATGTTGAAAAATGACCAAAGAAGCAAGGCTATAGTAAGGCAAAATGTCAAAAATGGCATTTCCAAAAACTGCTGAAAACCACATTAAACTACTTCAAATAGCCTTCCAAAAACACGCCATAGCAAAAGAAAGATGCAAAAGGAACAGAAAATCAATAATTTGGCATGTTGAAAAATGACCAAAGAAGCAAGGCTATAGTAAGGCAAAATGTCAAAAATGGCATTTCCCAAAAACTGCTGAAACCACATTAAACTACTTCAAATAGCCTTCCAAAACACGCCTATAGCAAAGAAAGATGCAAAAGGAACAGAAAATCAATAATTTGGCATGTTGAAAAAATGACCAAAGAAGCAAGGCTATAGTAAGGCAAAAATGTCAAAATGGCATTTCCCAAAAAACTGCTGAAAACCACATTAAACTACTTCAAATAGCCTTCCAAAACACGCCATAGCAAAGAAAGATGCAAAAGGAACAGAAAAGCCATAATTTTGCATGTTGAAAAATGACCAAAGAAGCAAGGCTATAGTAAGGCAAAATGTCAAAAATGGCATTTCCCAAAAAACTGCTGAAAACCACATTAAACTACTTCAAATAGCCTTCCAAAACACGCCATAGCAAAGAAAGATGCAAAAGGAACAGAAAATCAATAATTTGGCATGTTGAAAAATGACCAAAGAAGCAAGGCTATAGTAAGGCAAAAATGTCAAAATGGCATTTCCAAAAACTGCTGAAAACCACATTAAACTACTTCAAATAGCCTTCCAAAACACGCCATAGCAAAGAAAGATGCAAAAGGAACAGAAAAGCCATAATTTGGCATGTTGAAAAATGACCAAAGAAGCAAGGCTATAGTAAGGCAAAATGTCAAAAATGGCATTTCCAAAACTGCTGAAAACCACATTAAACTACTTCAAATAGCCTTCCAAAACACGCCATAGCAAAGAAAGATGCAAAAGGAACAGAAAATCAATAATTTGGCATGTTGAAAATGACCAAAGAAGCAAGGCTATAGTAAGGCAAAATGTCAAAATGGCATTTCCCAAAACTGCTGAAAACCACATTAAACTACTTTCAAATAGCCTTCCAAACACGCCATAGCAAAAGAAAGATGCAAAAAAGGAACAGAAAAGCCATAATTTGGCATGTTGAAAATGACCAAAGAAGCAAGGCATATAGTAAGGCAAAATGTCAAAATGGTATTTCCCAAAAACTGCTGAAAAACCACATTAAACTACTTCAAATAGCCTTCCAAAACACGCCATAGCAAAGAAAGATGCAAAAGGAACAGAAAATCAATAATTTGGCATGTTGAAAAATGACCAAAGAAGCAAGGCTATAGTAAGGCAAAATGTCAAAAATGGCATTTCCCAAAACTGCTGAAAACCACATTAAACTACTTCAAATAGCCTTCCAAAACACGCCATAGCAAAAGAAAGATGCAAAAGGAACAGAAAAGCCATAATTTGGCATGTTGAAAAATGACCAAAGAAGCAAGGCTATAGTAAGGCAAAATGTCAAAATGGCATTTCAAAAACTGCTGAAAACCACATTAAACTACTTCAAATAGCCTTCCAAAACACGCCCATAGCAAAGAAAGATGCAAAAGGAACAGAAAATCAATAATTTGGCATGTTGAAAAATGACCAAAGAAGCAAGGCTATAGTAAGGCAAAAATGTCAAAATGGCATTTCCAAAACTGCTGAAAACCACATTAAACTACTTCAAATAGCCTTCCAAAACACGCCATAGCAAAGAAAGATGCAAAAGGAACAGAAAAGCCATAATTTGGCATGTTGAAAAATGACTAAAGAAGCAAGGTACATAGTAAGGCAAAAATGTCAAAATGGCATTTCAAAAAAAACTGCTGAAAACCACATTAAACTACTTCAAATAGCCTTCCAAAACACGCCATAGCAAAGAAAGATGCAAAAGGAACAGAAAAGCCATAATTTGGCATGTTGAAAAATGACCAAAGAAGCAAGGCTATAGTAAGGCAAAATGTCAAAATGGCATTTCCCAAAAACTGCTGAAAACCACATTAAACTACTTCAAATAGCCTTCCAAAACACGCCATAGCAAAAGAAAGATGCAAAAAAGGAACAGAAAAGCCATAATTTGGCATGTTGAAAAATGACCAAAGAAGCAAGGCTATAGTAAGGCAAAATGTCAAAATGGCATTTCCCAAAACTGCTGAAAACCACATTAAACTACTTCAAATAGCCTTCCAAAACACGCCATAGCAAAGAAAGATGCAAAAGGAACAGAAAAGCCATAATTTGGCATGTTGAAAAATGACCAAAGAAGCAAGGCTATAGTAAGGCAAAATGTCAAAATGGCATTTCCCAAAAACTGCTGAAAACCACATTAAACTACTTCAAATAGCCTTCCAAAACACGCCTATAGCAAAGAAAGATGCAAAAAGGAACAGAAAATCAATAATTTGGCATGTTGAAAAATGACCAAAGAAGCAAGGCTATAGTAAGGCAAAATGTCAAAATGGCATTTCCCAAAAACTGCTGAAAACCACATTAAACTACTTCAAATAGCCTTCCAAAACACGCCATAGCAAAGAAAGATGCAAAAGGAACAGAAAATCAATAATTTGGCATGTTGAAAATGACCAAAGAAGCAAGGCTATAGTAAGGCAAAATGTCAAAATGGCATTTCCAAAACTGCTGAAAACCACATTAAACTACTTCAAATAGCCTTCCAAAACACGCCATAGCAAAGAAAGATGC
Source organism: Plectropomus leopardus (assembly GCF_026936395.1). NCBI lineage: Eukaryota > Metazoa > Chordata > Actinopteri > Perciformes > Serranidae > Plectropomus > Plectropomus leopardus. Next base: position 20,490 of record NW_028274708.1, read on the forward strand.
AAAAGGAACAGAAAAGCCATAATTTGGCATGTTGAAAAATGACCAAAGAAGCAAGGCTATAGTAAGGCAAAATGTCAAAAATGGCATTTCCCAAAAACTGCTGAAAACCACATTAAACTACTTCAAATAGCTCTTCCAAAACACGCCATAGCAAAAGAAAGATGCAAAAGGAACAGAAAATCAATAATTTGGCATGTTGAAAAATGACCAAAGAAGCAAGGCTATAGTAAGGCAAAATGTCAAAATGGTATTTCCAAAAACTGCTGAAAACCACATTAAAACTACTTCAAATAGCCTTCCAAAACACGCCATAGCAAAAGAAAGATGCAAAAGGAACAGAAAAGCCATAATTTGGCATGTTGAAAAAATGACCAAAGAAGCAAGGCTATAGTAAGGCAAAATGTCAAAAATGGCATTTCAAAACTGCTGAAAACCACATTAAACTACTTCAAATAGCCTTCCAAAACACGCCATAGCAAAGAAAGATGCAAAAAAGGAACAGAAAAGCCATAATTTGGCATGTTGAAAAATGACCAAAGAAGCAAGGCTATAGTAAGGCAAAAATGTCAAAAATGGCATTTCCCAAAACTGCTGAAACCACATTAAACTACTTCAAATAGCCTTCCAAAACACGCCATAGCAAAGAAAGATGCAAAAAGGAACAGAAAAGCCATAATTTGGCATGTTGAAAAATGACCAAAGAAGCAAGGCTATAGTAAGGCAAAATGTCAAAATGGCATTTCCCAAAACTGCTGAAAACCACATTAAACTACTTCAAATAGCCTTCCAAAAACACGCCATAGCAAAGAAAGATGCAAAAGGAACAGAAAATCAATAATTTGGCATGTTGAAAAATGACCAAAGAAGCAAGGCTATAGTAAGGCAAAATGTCAAAATGGCATTTCAAAACTGCTGAAAACCACATTAAACTACTTCAAATAGCCTTCCAAAACACGCCATAGCAAAGAAAGATGCAAAAAGGAACAGAAAATCAATAATTTGGCATGTTGAAAAATGACCAAAGAAGCAAGGCTATAGTAAGGCAAAATGTCAAAATGGCATTTCCCAAAAACTGCTGAAAACCACATTAAACTACTTCAAATAGCCTTCCAAAACACGCCATAGCAAAGAAAGATGCAAAAGGAACAGAAAGCCATAATTTGCATGTTGAAAAATGACCAAAGAAGCAAGGCTATAGTAAGGCAAAATGTCAAAATGGCATTTCCCAAAAACTGCTGAAAACCACATTAAACTACTTCAAATAGCCTTCCAAAACACGCCATAGCAAAGAAAGATGCAAAAGGAACAGAAAAGCCATAATTTGGCATGTTGAAAAATGACCAAAGAAGCAAGGCTATAGTAAGGCAAAATGTCAAAAATGGCATTTCCCAAAAACTGCTGAAAACCACATTAAACTACTTCAAATAGCCTTCCAAAACACGCCATAGCAAAGAAAGATGCAAAAGGAACAGAAAATCAATAATTTGGCATGTTGAAAAATGACCAAAGAAGCAAGGCTATAGTAAGGCAAAATGTCAAAAATGGCATTTCCCAAAACTGCTGAAAACCACATTAAACTACTTCAAATAGCCTTCCAAAACACGCCATAGCAAAGAAAGATGCAAAAGGAACAGAAAAGCCATAATTTGGCATGTTGAAAATGACCAAAGAAGCAAGGCTATAGTAAGGCAAAATGTCAAAAATGGCATTTCCCAAAAACTGCTGAAACCACATTAAACTACTTCAAATAGCCTTCCAAAACACGCCATAGCAAAGAAAGATGCAAAAGGAACAGAAAAGCCATAATTTGGCATGTTGAAAAATGACCAAAGAAGCAAGGCTATAGTAAGGCAAAAATGTCAAAATGGCATTTCCCAAAACTGCTGAAAACCACATTAAACTACTTCAAATAGCCTTCCAAAACACGCCATAGCAAAGAAAGATGCAAAAGGAACAGAAAAGCAATAATTTGGCATGTTGAAAAATGACCAAAGAAGCAAGGCTATAGTAAGGCAAAATGTCAAAAATGGCATTTCCCAAAACTGCTGAAAACCACATTAAACTACTTCAAATAGCCTTCCAAAACACGCCATAGCAAAGAAAGATGCAAAAGGAACAGAAAATCAATAATTTGGCATGTTGAAAAAATGACCAAAGAAGCAAGGCTATAGTAAGGCAAAATGTCAAAATGGCATTTCCCAAAACTGCTGAAAACCACATTAAACTACTTCAAATAGCCTTCCAAAAACACGCCATAGCAAAGAAAGATGCAAAAAGGAACAGAAAATCAATAATTTGGCATGTTGAAAAATGACCAAAGAAGCAAGGCTATAGTAAGGCAAAAATGTCAAAATGGCATTTCCCAAAAAAACTGCTGAAAACCACATTAAACTACTTCAAAAAGCATTCCAAAACACACCATAGCAAAGAAAGATGCAAAAAGTAACAGAAAATCAATAATTTGGCATGTTGAAAAATGACCAAAGAAGCAAGGCTATAGTAAGGCAAAATGTCAAAAATGGCATTTCCCAAAAAACTGCTGAAAACCACATTAAACTACTTCAAATAGCCTTCCAAAACACGCCATAGCAAAGAAAGATGCAAAAGGAACAGAAAAGCCATAATTTGGCATGTTGAAAATGACCAAAGAAGCAAGGCTATAGTAAGGCAAAATGTCAAAAATGGCATTTCCCAAAACTGCTGAAAACCACATTAAACTACTTCAAATAGCCTTCCAAAACACGCCATAGCAAAGAAAGATGCAAAAGGAACAGAAAATCAATAATTTGGCATGTTGAAAAATGACCAAAGAAGCAAGGCTATAGTAAGGCAAAATGTCAAAAATGGCATTTCCCAAAACTGCTGAAAACCACATTAAACTACTTCAAATAGCCTTCCAAAACACGCCATAGCAAAGAAAGATGCAAAAAGGAACAGATAAGCCATAAATTGGCATGTTGAAAAATGACCAAAGAAGCAAGGCTATAGTAAGGCAAAAATGTCAAAAATGGCATTTCCCAAAAACTGCTGAAAACCACATTAAACTACTTCAAATAGCCTTCCAAAACACGCCATAGCAAAGAAAGATGCAAAAAGGAACAGAAAATCAATAATTTGGAATGTTGAAAAATGACCAAAGAAGCAAGGCTATAGTAAGGCAAAATGTCAAAATGGCATTTCCCAAAAACTGCTGAAAACCACATTAAACTACTTCAAATAGCCTTCCAAAACACGCCATAGCAAAGAAAGATGCAAAAGGAACAGAAAAGCCATAATTTGGCATGTTGAAAAATGACCAAAGAAGCAAGGCTATAGTAAGGCAAAATGTCAAAATGGCATTTCCCAAAAACTGCTGAAAACCACATTAAACTACTTCAAATAGCCTTTCCAAAACACGCCATAGCAAAAGAAAGATGCAAAAGGAACAGAAAATCAATAATTTGGCATGTTGAAAAATGACCAAAGAAGCAAGGCTATAGTAAGGCAAAATGTCAAAATGGCATTTCCCAAAAAACTGCTGAAAACCACATTAAACTACTTTCAAATAGCCTTCCAAAACACGCCATAGCAAAGAAAGATGCAAAAGGAACAGAAAAGCCATAATTTTGCATGTTGAAAAAATGACCAAAAAAGCAAGGCTATAGTAAGGCAAAAATGTCAAAAATGGCATTTCCCAAAAACTGCTGAAAACCACATTAAACTACTTCAAATAGCCTTCCAAAACACGCCATAGCAAAGAAAGATGCAAAAGGAACAGAAAAGCCATAATTTTGGCATGTTGAAAAAATGACCAAAGAAGCAAGGCTATAGTAAGGCAAAATGTCAAAAATGGCATTTCCCAAAAAACTGCTGAAAACCACATTAAACTACTTCAAATAGCCTTCCAAAACACGCCATAGCAAAAGAAAGATGCAAAAGGAACAGAAAAGCCATAATTTGGCATGTTGAAAAATGACCAAAGAAGCAAGGCTATAGTAAGGCAAAATGTCAAAATGGCATTTCCAAAAAACTGCTGAAAACCACATTAAACTACTTCCAAATAGCCTTCCAAAACACGCCATAGCAAAGAAAGATGCAAAAGGAACAGAAAAGCCATAATTTGGCATGTTGAAAAATGACCAAAGAAGCAAGGCTATAGTAAGGCAAAATGTCAAAATGGCATTTCCAAAAACTGCTGAAAACCACATTAAACTACTTCCAAATAGCCTTCCAAAACACGCCATAGCAAAGAAAGATGCAAAAGGAACAGAAAATCAATAATTTGGCATGTTGAAAAATGACCAAAGAAGCAAGGCTATAGTAAGGCAAAAATGTCAAAATGGCATTTCCCAAAACTGCTGAAAACCACATTAAAACTACTTCAAATAGCCTTTCCAAAACACGCCATAGCAAAGAAAAGATGCAAAAGGAACAGAAAAGCCATAATTTGGCATGTTGAAAAATGACCAAAGAAGCAAGGCTATAGTAAGGCAAAATGTCAAAAATGGCATTTCCAAAAACTGCTGAAAACCACATTAAACTACTTCAAATAGCCTTCCAAAACACGCCATAGCAAAAGAAAGATGCAAAAGGAACAGAAAATCAATAATTTGGCATGTTGAAAAATGACCAAAGAAGCAAGGCTATAGTAAGGCAAAATGTCAAAAATGGCATTTCAAAAACTGCTGAAAACCACATTAAACTACTTCAAATAGCCTTCCAAAACACGCCATAGCAAAGAAAGATGCAAAAGGAACAGAAAAGCCATAATTTGGCATGTTGAAAAATGACCAAAGAAGCAAGGCTATAGTAAGGCAAAATGTCAAAATGGCATTTCCAAAAACTGCTGAAAACCACATTAAACTACTTCAAATAGCCTTCCAAAACACGCCATAGCAAAAGAAAGATGCAAAAGGAACAGAAAAATCAATAATTTGGCATGTTGAAAATGACCAAGAAGCAAGGCTATAGTAAGGCAAAATGTCAAAATGGCATTTCCCAAAAACTGCTGAAAACCACATTAAACTACTTCAAATAGCCTTCCAAAACACGCCATAGCAAAGAAAGATGCAAAAAGGAACAGAAAATCAATAATTTAGAATGTTGAAAAATGACCAAAGAAGCAAGGCTATAGTAAGGCAAAATGTCAAAATGGCATTTCCAAAAAACTGCTGAAAACCACATTAAACTACTTCAAATAGCCTTCCAAAACACGCCATAGCAAAGAAAGATGCAAAAGGAACAGAAAAGCCATAATTTGGCATGTTGAAAATGACCAAAGAAGCAAGGCTATAGTAAGGCAAAATGTCAAAATGGCATTTCCAAAACTGCTGAAAACCACATTAAACTACTTCAAATAGCCTTCCAAAACACGCCATAGCAAAGAAAGATGCAAAAGGAACAGAAAATCAATAATTTGGCATGTTGAAAAATGACCAAAGAAGCAAGGCTATAGTAAGGCAAAATGTCAAAATGGCATTTCCAAAAACTGCTGAAAACCACATTAAACTACTTCAAATAGCCTTCCAAAACACGCCATAGCAAAGAAAGATGCAAAAGGAACAGAAAATCAATAATTTGGCATGTTGAAAAATGACCAAAGAAGCAAGGCTATAGTAAGGCAAAATGTCAAAAATGGCATTTCCCAAAAACTGCTGAAAACCACATTAAACTACTTCAAATAGCCTTCCAAAACACGCCATAGCAAAGAAAGATGCAAAAAGGAACAGAAAAGCAATAATTTGGCATGTTGAAAAAATGACCAAAGAAGCAAGGCTATAGTAAGGCAAAAATGTCAAAAATGGCATTTCCCAAAACTGCTGAAAAACCACATTAAACTACTTCAAATAGCCTTCCAAAACACGCCATAGCAAAGAAAGATGCAAAAGGAACAGAAAATCAATAATTTGGCATGTTGAAAAATGACCAAAGAAGCAAGGCTATAGTAAGGCAAAATGTCAAAATGGCATTTCCCAAAAACTGCTGAAAACCACATTAAACTACTTCAAATAGCCTTCCAAAACACGCCATAGCAAAGAAAGATGCAAAAAGGAACAGAAAATCAATAATTTGGCATGTTGAAAAATGACCAAAGAAGCAAGGCTATAGTAAGGCAAAAATGTCAAAAATGGCATTTCCAAAAACTGCTGAAAACCACATTAAACTACTTCAAATAGCCTTCCAAAACACGCCATAGCAAAGAAAGATGCAAAAAGGAACAGAAAATCAATAATTTTGCATGTTGAAAAAATGACCAAAGAAGCAAGGCTATAGTAAGGCAAAAATGTCAAAAATGGCATTTCCCAAAAACTGCTGAAAACCACATTAAACTACTTCAAATAGCCTTCCAAAACACGCCATAGCAAAGAAAGATGCAAAAGGAACAGAAAAGCCATAATTTGGCATGTTGAAAAATGACCAAAGAAGCAAGGCTATAGTAAGGCAAAATGTCAAAAATGGCATTTCCCAAAACTGCTGAAAACCACATTAAACTACTTCAAATAGCCTTCCAAAACACGCCATAGCAAAGAAAGATGCAAAAAGGAACAGAAAATCAATAATTTGGCATGTTGAAAAATGACCAAAGAAGCAAGGCTATAGTAAGGCAAAATGTCAAAAATGGCATTTCCCAAAAACTGCTGAAAACCACATTAAACTACTTCAAATAGCCTTCCAAAACACGCCATAGCAAAGAAAGATGCAAAAGGAACAGAAAAGCCATAATTTGGCATGTTGAAAAAATGACCAAAGAAGCAAGGCTATAGTAAGGCAAAATGTCAAAATGGCATTTCCCAAAAACTGCTGAAAACCACATTAAACTACTTCAAATAGCCTTCCAAAACACGCCATAGCAAAGAAAGATGCAAAAAGGAACAGAAAAGCAATAATTTGGCATGTTGAAAAAATGACCAAAGAAGCAAGGCTATAGTAAGGCAAAAATGTCAAAAATGGCATTTCCCAAAAACTGCTGAAAACCACATTAAACTACTTCAAATAGCCTTCCAAAACACGCCATAGCAAAGAAAGATGCAAAAAGGAACAGAAAATCAATAATTTGGCATGTTGAAAATGACCAAAGAAGCAAGGCTATAGTAAGGCAAAAATGTCAAAAATGGCATTTCCAAAACTGCTGAAAACCACATTAAACTACTTCAAATAGCTCTTCCAAAACACGCCATAGCAAAGAAAGATGCAAAAAGGAACAGAAAATCAATAATTTGGCATGTTGAAAATGACCAAAGAAGCAAGGCTATAGTAAGGCAAAAATGTCAAAATGGCATTTCCCAAAAACTGCTGAAAACCACATTAAACTACTTCAAATAGCCTTCCAAAACACGCCATAGCAAAGAAAGATGCAAAAAGGAACAGAAAATCAATAATTTGGCATGTTGAAAAATGACCAAAGAAGCAAGGCTATAGTAAGGCAAAATGTCAAAAATGGCATTTCCCAAAAACTGCTGAAAACCACATTAAACTACTTCAAATAGCCTTCCAAAACACGCCATAGCAAAAGAAAAGATGCAAAAGGAACAGAAAAGCCATAATTTGGCATGTTGAAAAATGACCAAAGAAGCAAGGCTATAGTAAGGCAAAATGTCAAAATGGCATTTCCCAAAACTGCTGAAAACCACATTAAACTACTTCAAATAGCCTTCCAAAACACGCCATAGCAAAGAAAGATGCAAAAGGAACAGAAAATCAATAATTTGGCATGTTGAAAAATGACCAAAGAAGCAAGGCTATAGTAAGGCAAAATGTCAAAAATGGCATTTCCCAAAACTGCTGAAAACCACATTAAACTACTTCAAATAGCCTTCCAAAACACGCCATAGCAAAGAAAGATGCAAAAGGAACAGAAAAGCCATAATTTGGCATGTTGAAAAAATGACCAAAGAAGCAAGGCTATAGTAAGGCAAAATGTCAAAATGGCATTTCCCAAAAAACTGCTGAAACCACATTAAACTACTTCAAATAGCCTTCCAAAACACGCCATAGCAAAGAAAGATGCAAAAGGAACAGAAAAGCCATAATTTGGCATGTTGAAAAAATGACCAAAGAAGCAAGGCTATAGTAAGGCAAAATGTCAAAATGGCATTTCCCAAAAACTGCTGAAAACCACATTAAACTACTTCAAATAGCCTTCCAAAACACGCCATAGCAAAGAAAGATGCAAAAGGAACAGAAAATCAATAATTTGGCATGTTGAAAAATGACCAAAGAAGCAAGGCTATAGTAAGGCAAAATGTCAAAATGGCATTTCCCAAAAACTGCTGAAAACCACATTAAACTACTTCAAATAGCCTTCCAAAACACGCCATAGCAAAGAAAGATGCAAAAGGAACAGAAAAGCCATAATTTGGCATGTTGAAAAATGACCAAAGAAGCAAGGCTATAGTAAGGCAAAATGTCAAAAATGGCATTTCCCAAAAACTGCTGAAAACCACATTAAACTACTTCAAATAGCCTTCCAAAACACGCCATAGCAAAGAAAGATGCAAAAGGAACAGAAAATCAATAATTTGGCATGTTGAAAAATGACCAAAGAAGCAAGGCTATAGTAAGGCAAAATGTCAAAATGGCATTTCCAAAACTGCTGAAAACCACATTAAACTACTTCAAATAGCCTTCCAAAACACGCCATAGCAAAGAAAGATGCAAAAAGAAACAGAAAATCAATAATTTGGCATGTGGAAAAAATGACCAAAGAAGCAAGGCTATAGTAAGGCAAAATGTCAAAATGGCATTTCCCAAAAACTGCTGAAACCACATTAAACTACTTCAAATAGCCTTCCAAAACACGCCATAGCAAAGAAAGATGCAAAAGGAACAGAAAAGCCATAATTTGGCATGTTGAAAAAATGACCAAAGAAGCAAGGCTATAGTAAGGCAAAATGTCAAAAATGGCATTTCCAAAACTGCTGAAAACCACATTAAACTACTTCAAATAGCCTTCCAAAAACACGCCATAGCAAAGAAAGATGCAAAAGGAACAGAAAAGCCATAATTTGGCATGTTGAAAAATGACCAAAGAAGCAAGGCTATAGTAAGGCAAAATGTCAAAATGGCATTTCCCAAAAACTGCTGAAAACCACATTAAACTACTTCAAATAGCCTTCCAAAACACGCCATAGCAAAGAAAGATGCAAAAGGAACAGAAAAGCCATAATTTGGCATGTTGAAAAATGACCAAAGAAGCAAGGCTATAGTAAGGCAAAAATGTCAAAAATGGCATTTCCCAAAAACTGCTGAAAACCACATTAAACTACTTCAAATAGCCTTCCAAAACACGCCATAGCAAAGAAAGATGCAAAAGGAACAGAAAAGCCATAATTTGGCATGTTGAAAAATGACCAAAGAAGCAAGGCTATAGTAAGGCAAAATGTCAAAAATGGCATTTCCAAAACTGCTGAAAACCACATTAAACTACTTCAAATAGCCTTCCAAACACGCCATAGCAAAGAAAGATGCAAAAGGAACAGAAAATCAATAATTTGGCATGTTGAAAAAATGACCAAAGAAGCAAGGCTATAGTAAGGCAAAATGTCAAAATGGCATTTCCCAAAACTGCTGAAAACCACATTAAACTACTTCAAATAGCCTTCCAAAACACGCCATAGCAAAGAAAGATGCAAAAGGAACAGAAAATCAATAATTTGGCATGTTGAAAAAATGACCAAAGAAGCAAGGCTATAGTAAGGCAAAATGTCAAAAATGGCATTTCCCAAAAACTGCTGAAAACCACATTAAACTACTTCAAATAGCCTTCCAAAACACGCCATAGCAAAGAAAGATGCAAAAAGGAACAGAAAAGCCATAATTTGGCATGTTGAAAAATGACCAAAGAAGCAAGGCTATAGTAAGGCAAAATGTCAAAAATGGCATTTCCCAAAAACTGCTGAAAACCACATTAAACTACTTCAAATAGCCTTCCAAAACACGCCATAGCAAAGAAAGATGCAAAAGGAACAGAAAAGCCATAATTTGGCATGTTGAAAAATGACCAAAGAAGCAAGGCTATAGTAAGGCAAAAATGTCAAAAATGGCATTTCCCAAAAACTGCTGAAAACCACATTAAACTACTTCAAATAGCCTTCCAAAACACGCCATAGCAAAGAAAGATGCAAAAGGAACAGAAAAATCAATAATTTGGCATGTTGAAAAAATGACCAAAGAAGCAAGGCTATAGTAAGGCAAAATGTCAAAATGGCATTTCCAAAACTGCTGAAAACCACATTAAACTACTTCAAATAGCCTTCCAAAACACGCCATAGCAAAGAAAGATGCAAAAGGAACAGAAAATCAATAATTTGGCATGTTGAAAAATGACCAAAGAAGCAAGGCTATAGTAAGGCAAAATGTCAAAAATGGCATTTCCCAAAAACTGCTGAAAACCACATTAAACTACTTCAAATAGCCTTCCAAAACACGCCATAGCAAAGAAAGATGCAAAAGGAACAGAAAATCAATAATTTGGCATGTTGAAAAATGACCAAAGAAGCAAGGCTATAGTAAGGCAAAATGTCAAAAATGGCATTTCCCAAAAACTGCTGAAAACCACATTAAACTACTTCAAATAGCCTTCCAAAACACGCCATAGCAAAGAAAGATGCAAAAAGGAACAGAAAAGCCATAATTTGGCATGTTGAAAAATGACCAAAGAAGCAAGGCTATAGTAAGGCAAAATGTCAAAATGGCATTTCCCAAAAAACTGCTGAAAACCACATTAAACTACTTCAAATAGCCTTCCAAACACGCCATAGCAAAGAAAGATGCAAAAGGAACAGAAAATCAATAATTTGGCATGTTGAAAAATGACCAAAGAAGCAAGGCTATAGTAAGGCAAAATGTCAAAAATGGCATTTCCCAAAACTGCTGAAAACCACATTAAACTACTTCAAATAGCCTTCCAAAACACGCCATAGCAAAGAAAGATGCAAAAGGAACAGAAAAGCCATAATTTGGCATGTTGAAAAATGACCAAAGAAGCAAGGCTATAGTAAGGCAAAATGTCAAAAATGGCATTTCCCAAAAACTGCTGAAAACCACATTAAACTACTTCAAATAGCCTTCCAAAACACGCCATAGCAAAGAAAGATGCAAAAAGGAACAGAAAATCAATAATTTGGCATGTTGAAAAAATGACCAAAGAAGCAAGGCTATAGTAAGGCAAGAATGTCAAAAATGGCATTTCCAAAAACTGCTGAAAACCACATTAAACTACTTCAAATAGCCTTCCAAAACACGCCATAGCAAAGAAAGATGCAAAAGGAACAGAAAAGCCATAATTTGGCATGTTGAAAAATGACCAAAGAAGCAAGGCTATAGTAAGGCAAAATGTCAAAAATGGCATTTCCCAAAACTGCTGAAAACCACATTAAACTACTTCAAATAGCCTTCCAAAACACGCCATAGCAAAGAAAGATGCAAAAGGAACAGAAAATCAATAATTTGGCATGTTGAAAAATGACCAAAGAAGCAAGGCTATAGTAAGGCAAAATGTCAAAATGGCATTTCCCAAAACTGCTGAAAACCACATTAAACTACTTCAAATAGCCTTCCAAAACACGCCATAGCAAAGAAAGATGCAAAAGGAACAGAAAAGCCATAATTTGGCATGTTGAAAAATGACCAAAGAAGCAAGGCTATAGTAAGGCAAAAATGTCAAAATGGCATTTCCCAAAACTGCTGAAAACCACATTAAACTACTTCAAATAGCCTTCCAAAACACGCCATAGCAAAGAAAGATGCAAAAAGGAACAGAAAATCAATAATTTGGCATGTTGAAAAAATGACCAAAGAAGCAAGGCTATAGTAAGGCAAAATGTCAAAAATGGCATTTCCCAAAAACTGCTGAAAACCACATTAAACTACTTCAAATAGCCTTCCAAAACACGCCATAGCAAAGAAAGATGCAAAAAGGAACAGAAAATCAATAATTTGGCATGTTGAAAAATGACCAAAGAAGCAAGGCTATAGTAAGGCAAAATGTCAAAATGGCATTTCCCAAAAACTGCTGAAAACCACATTAAACTACTTCAAATAGCCTTCCAAAACACGCCATAGCAAAGAAAGATGCAAAAAGGAACAGAAAAGCCATAATTTGGCATGTTGAAAAATGACCAAAGAAGCAAGGCTATAGTAAGGCAAAATGTCAAAAATGGCATTTCCCAAAAACTGCTGAAAACCACATTAAACTACTTCAAATAGCCTTCCAAAACACGCCATAGCAAAGAAAGATGCAAAAAGGAACAGAAAATCAATAATTTGGCATGTTGAAAAATGACCAAAGAAGCAAGGCTATAGTAAGGCAAAATGTCAAAAATGGCATTTCCAAAAACTGCTGAAAACCACATTAAACTACTTCAAATAGCCTTCCAAAACACGCCATAGCAAAGAAAGATGCAAAAGGAACAGAAAAGCCATAATTTGGCATGTTGAAAAATGACCAAAGAAGCAAGGCTATAGTAAGGCAAAATGTCAAAATGGCATTTCCCAAAAACTGCTGAAAACCACATTAAACTACTTCAAATAGCCTTCCAAAACACGCCATAGCAAAGAAAGATGCAAAAGGAACAGAAAATCAATAATTTGGCATGTTGAAAAATGACCAAAGAAGCAAGGCTATAGTAAGGCAAAATGTCAAAATGGCATTTCCCAAAAACTGCTGAAAACCACATTAAACTACTTCAAATAGCCTTCCAAAACACGCCATAGCAAAGAAAGATGCAAAAGGAACAGAAAAGCAATAATTTGGCATGTTGAAAAATGACCAAAGAAGCAAGGCTATAGTAAGGCAAAATGTCAAAAATGGCATTTCCCAAAAACTGCTGAAAACCACATTAAACTACTTCAAATAGCCTTCCAAAACACGCCATAGCAAAGAAAGATGCAAAAGGAACAGAAAAGCCATAATTTGGCATGTTGAAAAATGACCAAAGAAGCAAGGCTATAGTAAGGCAAAATGTCAAAAATGGCATTTCCCAAAACTGCTGAAAACCACATTAAACTACTTCAAATAGCCTTCCAAAACACGCCATAGCAAAGAAAGATGCAAAAGGAACAGAAAAGCCATAATTTGGCATGTTGAAAAATGACCAAAGAAGCAAGGCTATAGTAAGGCAAAATGTCAAAAATGGCATTTCCCAAAACTGCTGAAAACCACATTAAACTACTTCAAATAGCCTTCCAAAACACGCCATAGCAAAGAAAGATGCAAAAAGGAACAGAAAATCAATAATTTGGCATGTTGAAAAATGACCAAAGAAGCAAGGCTATAGTAAGGCAAAATGTCAAAAATGGCATTTCCCAAAACTGCTGAAAACCACATTAAACTACTTCAAATAGCCTTCCAAAACACGCCATAGCAAAGAAAGATGCAAAAAGGAACAGAAAAGCCATAATTTGGCATGTTGAAAAATGACCAAAGAAGCAAGGCTATAGTAAGGCAAAATGTCAAAATGGCATTTCCAAAACTGCTGAAAACCACATTAAACTACTTCAAATAGCCTTCCAAAACACGCCATAGCAAAGAAAGATGCAAAAGGAACAGAAAATCAATAATTTGGCATGTTGAAAAATGACCAAAGAAGCAAGGCTATAGTAAGGCAAAATGTCAAAATGGCATTTCAAAAACTGCTGAAAACCACATTAAACTACTTCAAATAGCCTTCCAAAACACGCCATAGCAAAGAAAGATGCAAAAGGAACAGAAAATCAATAATTTGGCATGTTGAAAAATGACCAAAGAAGCAAGGCTATAGTAAGGCAAAATGTCAAAAATGGCATTTCCCAAAAACAGCTGAAAACAACATTAAACTACTTCAAATAGCCTTCCAAAACACGCCATAGCAAAGAAAGATGCAAAAAGGAACAGAAAATCAATAATTTGGCATGTTGAAAAATGACCAAAGAAGCAAGGCTATAGTAAGGCAAAATGTCAAAAATGGCATTTCCCAAAAAACTGCTGAAAACCACATTAAACTACTTCAAATAGCCTTCCAAAACACGCCATAGCAAAGAAAGATGCAAAAGGAACAGAAAAGCCATAATTTGGCATGTTGAAAAATGACCAAAGAAGCAAGGCTATAGTAAGGCAAAATGTCAAAAATGGCATTTCCCAAAAACTGCTGAAAACCACATTAAACTACTTCAAATAGCCTTCCAAAACACGCCATAGCAAAGAAAGATGCAAAAGGAACAGAAAATCAATAATTTGGCATGTTGAAAAATGACCAAAGAAGCAAGGCTATAGTAAGGCAAAATGTCAAAAATGGCATTTCCCAAAAACTGCTGAAAACCACATTAAACTACTTCAAATAGCCTTCCAAAACACGCCATAGCAAAGAAAGATGCAAAAGGAACAGAAAATCAATAATTTGGCATGTTGAAAAATGACCAAAGAAGCAAGGCTATAGTAAGGCAAAAATGTCAAAATGGCATTTCCCAAAAACTGCTGAAAACCACATTAAACTACTTCAAATAGCCTTCCAAAACACGCCATAGCAAAGAAAGATGCAAAAGGAACAGAAAAGCCATAATTTGGCATGTTGAAAAATGACCAAAGAAGCAAGGCTATAGTAAGGCAAAATGTCAAAATGGCATTTCCCAAAACTGCTGAAAACCACATTAAACTACTTCAAATAGCCTTCCAAAACACGCCATAGCAAAGAAAGATGCAAAAGGAACAGAAAATCAATAATTTGGCATGTTGAAAAATGACCAAAGAAGCAAGGCTATAGTAAGGCAAAAATGTCAAAATGGCATTTCCCAAAAACTGCTGAAAACCACATTAAACTACTTCAAATAGCCTTCCAAAACACGCCATAGCAAAGAAAGATGCAAAAGGAACAGAAAATCAATAATTTGGCATGTTGAAAAATGACCAAAGAAGCAAGGCTATAGTAAGGCAAAATGTCAAAATGGCATTTCCCAAAAACTGCTGAAAACCACATTAAACTACTTCAAATAGCCTTCCAAAACACGCCATAGCAAAGAAAGATGCAAAAGGAACAGAAAATCAATAATTTGGCATGTTGAAAATGACCAAAGAAGCAAGGCTATAGTAAGGCAAAATGTCAAAATGGCATTTCCCAAAACTGCTGAAAACCACATTAAACTACTTCAAATAGCCTTCCAAAACACGCCATAGCAAAGAAAGATGCAAAAAGGAACAGAAAATCAATAATTTGGCATGTTGAAAAATGACCAAAGAAGCAAGGCTATAGTAAGGCAAAATGTCAAAATGGCATTTCCCAAAAACTGCTGAAAACCACATTAAACTACTTCAAATAGCCTTCCAAAACACGCCATAGCAAAGAAAGATGCAAAAGGAACAGAAAATCAATAATTTGGCATGTTGAAAAATGACCAAAGAAGCAAGGCTATAGTAAGGCAAAATGTCAAAATGGCATTTCCCAAAACTGCTGAAAACCACATTAAACTACTTCAAATAGCCTTCCAAAACACGCCATAGCAAAGAAAGATGCAAAAGGAACAGAAAATCAATAATTTGGCATGTTGAAAAATGACCAAAGAAGCAAGGCTATAGTAAGGCAAAATGTCAAAAATGGCATTTCCCAAAAACTGCTGAAAACCACATTAAACTACTTCAAATAGCCTTTCCAAAACACGCCATAGCAAAGAAAGATGCAAAAAGGAACAGAAAATCAATAATTTGGCATGTTGAAAAATGACCAAAGAAGCAAGGCTATAGTAAGGCAAAATGTCAAAATGGCATTTCCCAAAACTGCTGAAAACCACATTAAACTACTTCAAATAGCCTTCCAAAACACGCCATAGCAAAGAAAGATGCAAAAGGAACAGAAAATCAATAATTTGGCATGTTGAAAAATGACCAAAGAAGCAAGGCTATAGTAAGGCAAAATGTCAAAAATGGCATTTCCCAAAAACTGCTGAAAACCACATTAAACTACTTCAAATAGCCTTCCAAAACACGCCATAGCAAAGAAAGATGCAAAAGGAACAGAAAATCAATAATTTGGCATGTTGAAAAATGACCAAAGAAGCAAGGCTATAGTAAGGCAAAATGTCAAAAATGGCATTTCCCAAAAACTGCTGAAAACCACATTAAACTACTTCAAATAGCCTTCCAAAACACGCCATAGCAAAGAAAGATGCAAAAGGAACAGAAAATCAATAATTTGGCATGTTGAAAATGACCAAAGAAGCAAGGCTATAGTAAGGCAAAATGTCAAAAATGGCATTTCCCAAAAACTGCTGAAAACCACATTAAACTACTTCAAATAGCCTTCCAAAACACGCCATAGCAAAGAAAGATGCAAAAGGAACAGAAAATCAATAATTTGGCATGTTGAAAAATGACCAAAGAAGCAAGGCTATAGTAAGGCAAAATGTCAAAATGGCATTTCCCAAAAACTGCTGAAAACCACATTAAACTACTTCAAATAGCCTTCCAAACACGCCATAGCAAAGAAAGATGCAAAAGGAACAGAAAATCAATAATTTGGCATGTTGAAAAATGACCAAAGAAGCAAGGCTATAGTAAGGCAAAATGTCAAAATGGCATTTCCCAAAAACTGCTGAAAACCACATTAAACTACTTCAAATAGCCTTCCAAAACACGCCATAGCAAAGAAAGATGCAAAAGGAACAGAAAATCAATAATTTGGCATGTTGAAAATGACCAAAGAAGCAAGGCTATAGTAAGGCAAAATGTCAAAAATGGCATTTCCCAAAACTGCTGAAAACCACATTAAACTACTTCAAATAGCCTTTCCAAAACACGCCATAGCAAAGAAAGATGCAAAAAGGAACAGAAAAGCCATAATTTGGCATGTTGAAAAATGACCAAAGAAGCAAGGCTATAGTAAGGCAAAATGTCAAAATGGCATTTCCCAAAACTGCTGAAAACCACATTAAACTACTTCAAATAGCCTTCCAAAACACGCCATAGCAAAGAAAGATGCAAAAAGGAACAGAAAATCAATAATTTGGCATGTTGAAAAATGACCAAAGAAGCAAGGCTATAGTAAGGCAAAATGTCAAAAATGGCATTTCCCAAAAACTGCTGAAAACCACATTAAACTACTTCAAATAGCCTTCCAAAACACGCCATAGCAAAGAAAGATGCAAAAGGAACAGAAAAGCAATAATTTGGCATGTTGAAAAATGACCAAAGAAGCAAGGCTATAGTAAGGCAAAATGTCAAAATGGCATTTCCCAAAACTGCTGAAAACCACATTAAACTACTTCAAATAGCCTTCCAAAACACGCCATAGCAAAGAAAGATGCAAAAAGGAACAGAAAATCAATAATTTGGCATGTTGAAAAATGACCAAAGAAGCAAGGCTATAGTAAGGCAAAAATGTCAAAAATGGCATTTCCCAAAACTGCTGAAAACCACATTAAACTACTTCAAATAGCCTTCCAAAACACGCCATAGCAAAGAAAGATGCAAAAGGAACAGAAAATCAATAATTTGGCATGTTGAAAAATGACCAAAGAAGCAAGGCTATAGTAAGGCAAAATGTCAAAAATGGCATTTCCCAAAAACTGCTGAAAACCACATTAAACTACTTCAAATAGCCTTCCAAAACACGCCATAGCAAAGAAAGATGCAAAAGGAACAGAAAATCAATAATTTGGCATGTTGAAAATGACCAAAGAAGCAAGGCTATAGTAAGGCAAAATGTCAAAATGGCATTTCCCAAAAACTGCTGAAAACCACATTAAACTACTTCAAATAGCCTTCCAAAACACGCCATAGCAAAGAAAGATGCAAAAGGAACAGAAAATCAATAATTTGGCATGTTGAAAAATGACCAAAGAAGCAAGGCTATAGTAAGGCAAAATGTCAAAATGGCATTTCCCAAAAACTGCTGAAAACCACATTAAACTACTTCAAATAGCCTTCCAAAACACGCCATAGCAAAGAAAGATGCAAAAGGAACAGAAAATCAATAATTTGGCATGTTGAAAAATGACCAAAGAAGCAAGGCTATAGTAAGGCAAAATGTCAAAATGGCATTTCCCAAAAAACTGCTGAAAACCACATTAAACTACTTCAAATAGCCTTCCAAAACACGCCATAGCAAAGAAAGATGCAAAAAGGAACAGAAAAGCAATAATTTGGCATGTTGAAAAATGACCAAAGAAGCAAGGCTATAGTAAGGCAAAATGTCAAAATGGCATTTCCCAAAAACTGCTGAAAACCACATTAAACTACTTCAAATAGCCTTCCAAAACACGCCATAGCAAAGAAAGATGCAAAAGGAACAGAAAATCAATAATTTGGCATGTTGAAAAATGACCAAAGAAGCAAGGCTATAGTAAGGCAAAATGTCAAAAATGGCATTTCCCAAAACTGCTGAAAACCACATTAAACTACTTCAAATAGCCTTCCAAAACACGCCATAGCAAAGAAAGATGCAAAAGGAACAGAAAATCAATAATTTGGCATGTTGAAAAATGACCAAAGAAGCAAGGCTATAGTAAGGCAAAATGTCAAAATGGCATTTCCAAAACTGCTGAAAACCACATTAAACTACTTCAAATAGCCTTCCAAAACACGCCATAGCAAAGAAAGATGCAAAAGGAACAGAAAATCAATAATTTGGCATGTTGAAAAATGACCAAAGAAGCAAGGCTATAGTAAGGCAAAATGTCAAAAATGGCATTTCCAAAAACTGCTGAAAACCACATTAAACTACTTCAAATAGCCTTCCAAAACACGCCATAGCAAAGAAAGATGCAAAAGGAACAGAAAATCAATAATTTGGCATGTTGAAAAATGACCAAAGAAGCAAGGCTATAGTAAGGCAAAATGTCAAAAATGGCATTTCCCAAAACTGCTGAAAACCACATTAAACTACTTCAAATAGCCTTCCAAAACACGCCATAGCAAAGAAAGATGCAAAAAGGAACAGAAAATCAATAATTTGGCATGTTGAAAAATGACCAAAGAAGCAAGGCTATAGTAAGGCAAAATGTCAAAATGGCATTTCCCAAAACTGCTGAAAACCACATTAAACTACTTCAAATAGCCTTCCAAAACACGCCATAGCAAAGAAAGATGCAAAAGGAACAGAAAAGCCATAATTTGGCATGTTGAAAAATGACCAAAGAAGCAAGGCTATAGTAAGGCAAAATGTCAAAATGGCATTTCCCAAAAACTGCTGAAAACCACATTAAACTACTTCAAATAGCCTTCCAAAACACGCCATAGCAAAGAAAGATGCAAAAAGGAACAGAAAATCAATAATTTGGCATGTTGAAAAAATGACCAAAGAAGCAAGGCTATAGTAAGGCAAAATGTCAAAAATGGCATTTCCCAAAAAACTGCTGAAAACCACATTAAACTACTTCAAATAGCCTTCCAAAACACGCCATAGCAAAGAAAGATGCAAAAAGGAACAGAAAATCAATAATTTGGCATGTTGAAAAATGACCAAAGAAGCAAGGCTATAGTAAGGCAAAATGTCAAAATGGCATTTCCAAAAACTGCTGAAAACCACATTAAACTACTTCAAATAGCCTTCCAAAACACGCCATAGCAAAGAAAGATGCAAAAGGAACAGAAAATCAATAATTTGGCATGTTGAAAAATGACCAAAGAAGCAAGGCTATAGTAAGGCAAAATGTCAAAATGGCATTTCCCAAAAACTGCTGAAAACCACATTAAACTACTTCAAATAGCCTTCCAAAACACGCCATAGCAAAGAAAGATGCAAAAGGAACAGAAAATCAATAATTTTGCATGTTGAAAATGACCAAAAAAGCAAGGCTATAGTAAGGCAAAAATGTCAAAAATGGCATTTCCCAAAAACTGCTGAAAACCACATTAAACTACTTCAAATAGCCTTCCAAAACACGCCATAGCAAAGAAAGATGCAAAAAGGAACAGAAAAGCCATAATTTGGCATGTTGAAAAAATGACCAAAGAAGCAAGGCTATAGTAAGGCAAAATGTCAAAATGGCATTTCCCAAAAACTGCTGAAAACCACATTAAACTACTTCAAATAGCCTTCCAAAACACGCCATAGCAAAGAAAGATGCAAAAGGAACAGAAAATCAATAATTTGGCATGTTGAAAAATGACCAAAGAAGCAAGGCTATAGTAAGGCAAAATGTCAAAATGGCATTTCCCAAAACTGCTGAAAACCACATTAAACTACTTCAAATAGCCTTCCAAAACACGCCATAGCAAAGAAAGATGCAAAAGGAACAGAAAATCAATAATTTGGCATGTTGAAAAATGACCAAAGAAGCAAGGCTATAGTAAGGCAAAATGTCAAAATGGCATTTCCCAAAAACTGCTGAAAACCACATTAAACTACTTCAAATAGCCTTCCAAAACACGCCATAGCAAAGAAAGATGCAAAAGGAACAGAAAATCAATAATTTGGCATGTTGAAAAAATGACCAAAGAAGCAAGGCTATAGTAAGGCAAAAATGGCATTTCCCAAAAACTGCTGAAAACCACATTAAACTACTTCAAATAGCCTTCCAAAACACGCCATAGCAAAGAAAGATGCAAAAGGAACAGAAAATCAATAATTTGGCATGTTGAAAAATGACCAAAGAAGCAAGGCTATAGTAAGGCAAAATGTCAAAATGGCATTTCCCAAAACTGCTGAAAACCACATTAAACTACTTCAAATAGCCTTCCAAAACACGCCATAGCAAAGAAAGATGCAAAAGGAACAGAAAAGCCATAATTTGGCATGTTGAAAATGACCAAAGAAGCAAGGCTATAGTAAGGCAAAATGTCAAAAATGGCATTTCCAAAACTGCTGAAAACCACATTAAACTACTTCAAATAGCCTTCCAAAACACGCCATAGCAAAGAAAGATGCAAAAGGAACAGAAAATCAATAATTTTGCATGTTGAAAAATGACCAAAGAAGCAAGGCTATAGTAAGGCAAAATGTCAAAATGGCATTTCCCAAAAACTGCTGAAAACCACATTAAACTACTTCAAATAGCCTTCCAAAACACGCCATAGCAAAGAAAGATGCAAAAGGAACAGAAAATCAATAATTTTGCATGTTGAAAAATGACCAAAGAAGCAAGGCTATAGTAAGGCAAAAATGTCAAAAATGGCATTTCCCAAAAACTGCTGAAAACCACATTAAACTACTTCAAATAGCCTTCCAAAACACGCTATAGCAAAGAAAGATGCAAAAAGGAACAGAAAAGCAATGATTTGGCATGTTGAAAAATGACCAAAGAAGCAAGGCTATAGTAAGGCAAAATGTCAAAATGGCATTTCCCAAAAACTGCTGAAAACCACATTAAACTACTTCAAATAGCCTTCCAAAACACGCCATAGCAAAGAAAGATGCAAAAGGAACAGAAAATCAATAATTTGGCATGTTGAAAAATGACCAAAGAAGCAAGGCTATAGTAAGGCAAAATGTCAAAATGGCATTTCCCAAAACTGCTGAAAAACCACATTAAACTACTTCAAATAGCCTTCCAAAACACGCCATAGCAAAGAAAGATGCAAAAGGAACAGAAAATCAATAATTTGGCATGTTGAAAATGACCAAAGAAGCAAGGCTATAGTAAGGCAAAATGTCAAAATGGCATTTCCCAAAAACTGCTGAAAACCACATTAAACTACTTCAAATAGCCTTCCAAAACACGCCATAGCAAAGAAAGATGCAAAAAGGAACAGAAAAGCCATAATTTTGCATGTTGAAAAATGACCAAAGAAGCAAGGCTATAGTAAGGCAAAATGTCAAAATGGCATTTCCCAAAAACTGCTGAAAACCACATTAAACTACTTCAAATAGCCTTCCAAACACGCCATAGCAAAGAAAGATGCAAAAAGGAACAGAAAAGCCATAATTTGGCATGTTGAAAAATGACCAAAGAAGCAAGGCTATAGTAAGGCAAAATGTCAAAATGGCATTTCCCAAAAACTGCTGAAAACCACATTAAACTACTTCAAATAGCCTTCCAAAACACGCCATAGCAAAGAAAGATGCAAAAGGAACAGAAAATCAATAATTTGGCATGTTGAAAAATGACCAAAGAAGCAAGGCTATAGTAAGGCAAAATGTCAAAAATGGCATTTCCCAAAAACTGCTGAAAACCACATTAAACTACTTCAAATAGCCTTCCAAAACACGCCATAGCAAAGAAAGATGCAAAAGGAACAGAAAAGCCAATAATTTGGCATGTTGAAAAATGACCAAAGAAGCAAGGCTATAGTAAGGCAAAATGTCAAAAATGGCATTTCCCAAAAACTGCTGAAAACCACATTAAACTACTTCAAATAGCCTTCCAAAACACGCCATAGCAAAGAAAGATGCAAAAGGAACAGAAAAGCCATAATTTTGGCATGTTGAAAAATGACCAAAGAAGCAAGGCTATAGTAAGGCAAAATGTCAAAATGGCATTTCCCAAAACTGCTGAAAACCACATTAAACTACTTCAAATAGCCTTCCAAAACACGCCATAGCAAAGAAAGATGCAAAAGGAACAGAAAATCAATAATTTGGCATGTTGAAAAATGACCAAAGAAGCAAGGCTATAGTAAGGCAAAATGTCAAAATGGCATTTCCCAAAAACTGCTGAAAACCACATTAAACTACTTCAAATAGCCTTCCAAAACACGCCATAGCAAAGAAAGATGCAAAAAGGAACAGAAAAGCAATAATTTTGCATGTTGAAAAAATGACCAAAGAAGCAAGGCTATAGTAAGGCAAAAATGTCAAAATGGCATTTCCCAAAACTGCTGAAAACCACATTAAACTACTTCAAATAGCCTTCCAAAACACGCCATAGCAAAGAAAGATGCAAAAGGAACAGAAAATCAATAATTTGGCATGTTGAAAAATGACCAAAGAAGCAAGGCTATAGTAAGGCAAAATGTCAAAATGGCATTTCCCAAAACTGCTGAAAACCACATTAAACTACTTCAAATAGCCTTCCAAACACGCCATAGCAAAGAAAGATGCAAAAGGAACAGAAAATCAATAATTTGGCATGTTGAAAAATGACCAAAGAAGCAAGGCTATAGTAAGGCAAAATGTCAAAATGGCATTTCCCAAAACTGCTGAAAACCACATTAAACTACTTCAAATAGCCTTCCAAAACACGCCATAGCAAAGAAAGATGCAAAAGGAACAGAAAATCAATAATTTGGCATGTTGAAAAATGACCAAAGAAGCAAGGCTATAGTAAGGCAAAATGTCAAAAATGGCATTTCCCAAAAACTGCTGAAAACCACATTAAACTACTTCAAATAGCCTTCCAAAACACGCCATAGCAAAGAAAGATGCAAAGAGGAACAGAAAATCAAAAATTTGGCATGTTGAAAAATGACCAAAGAAGCAAGGCTATAGTAAGGCAAAATGTCAAAATGGCATTTCCCAAAACTGCTGAAAACCACATTAAACTACTTCAAATAGCCTTCCAAAACACGCCATAGCAAAGAAAGATGCAAAAAGGAACAGAAAATCAATAATTTGGCATGTTGAAAAATGACCAAAGAAGCAAGGCTATAGTAAGGCAAAATGTCAAAATGGCATTTCCCAAAAACTGCTGAAAACCACATTAAACTACTTCAAATAGCCTTCCAAAACACGCCATAGCAAAGAAAGATGCAAAAGGAACAGAAAATCAATAATTTGGCATGTTGAAAATGACCAAAGAAGCAAGGCTATAGTAAGGCAAAATGTCAAAAATGGCATTTCCCAAAAAACTGCTGAAAACCACATTAAACTACTTCAAATAGCCTTCCAAAACACGCCATAGCAAAGAAAGATGCAAAAGGAACAGAAAATCAATAATTTGGCATGTTGAAAAATGACCAAAGAAGCAAGGCTATAGTAAGGCAAAATGTCAAAATGGCATTTCCCAAAAACTGCTGAAAACCACATTAAACTACTTTAAATAGCCGTCCAAAACACGCCATAGCAAAGAAAGATGCAAAAAGGAACAGAAAATCAATAATTTTGCATGTTGAAAAAATGACCAAAAAAGCAAGGCTACAGTAAGGCAAAATGTCAAAATGGCATTTCCAAAAACTGCTGAAAACCACATTAAACTACTTCAAATAGCCTTCCAAAACACGCCATAGCAAAGAAAGATGCAAAAGGAACAGAAAAGCCATAATTTGGCATGTTGAAAAATGACCAAAGAAGCAAGGCTATAGTAAGGCAAAATGTCAAAAATGGCATTTCCCAAAACTGCTGAAAACCACATTAAACTACTTCAAATAGCCTTCCAAAACACGCCATAGCAAAGAAAGATGCAAAAGGAACAGAAAATCAATAATTTGGCATGTTGAAAAAATGACCAAAGAAGCAAGGCTATAGTAAGGCAAAATGTCAAAATGGCATTTCCAAAAACTGCTGAAAACCACATTAAACTACTTCAAATAGCCTTCCAAAACACGCCATAGCAAAGAAAGATGCAAAAGGAACAGAAAATCAATAATTTGGCATGTTGAAAAATGACCAAAGAAGCAAGGCTATAGTAAGGCAAAATGTCAAAAATGGCATTTCCCAAAAACTGCTGAAAACCACATTAAACTACTTCAAATAGCCTTCCAAAACACGCCATAGCAAAGAAAGATGCAAAAAGGAACAGAAAATCAATAATTTTGCATGTTGAAAAATGACCAAAGAAGCAAGGCTATAGTAAGGCAAAATGTCAAAATGGCATTTCCCAAAACTGCTGAAAACCACATTAAACTACTTCAAATAGCCTTCCAAAACACGCCATAGCAAAGAAAGATGCAAAAGGAACAGAAAAGCAATAATTTGGCATGTTGAAAATGACCAAAGAAGCAAGGCTATAGTAAGGCAAAATGTCAAAATGGCATTTCCAAAAACTGCTGAAAACCACATTAAACTACTTCAAATAGCCTTCCAAAACACGCCATAGCAAAGAAAGATGCAAAAAGGAACAGAAAATCAATAATTTGGCATGTTGAAAAATGACCAAAGAAGCAAGGCTATAGTAAGGCAAAATGTCAAAAATGGCATTTCCCAAAAACTGCTGAAAACCACATTAAACTACTTCAAATAGCCTTCCAAAACACGCCATAGCAAAGAAAGATGCAAAAGGAACAGAAAATCAATAATTTGGCATGTTGAAAAATGACCAAAGAAGCAAGGCTATAGTAAGGCAAAATGTCAAAATGGCATTTCCCAAAAACTGCTGAAAACCACATTAAACTACTTCAAATAGCCTTCCAAAACACGCCATAGCAAAGAAAGATGCAAAAGGAACAGAAAATCAATAATTTTGCATGTTGAAAAATGACCAAAGAAGCAAGGCTATAGTAAGGCAAAATGTCAAAATGGCATTTCCCAAAAACTGCTGAAAACCACATTAAACTACTTCAAATAGCCTTCCAAAACACGCCATAGCAAAAGAAAGATGCAAAAGGAACAGAAAATCAATAATTTGGCATGTTGAAAAATGACCAAAGAAGCAAGGCTATAGTAAGGCAAAATGTCAAAATGGCATTTCCCAAAAACTGCTGAAAACCACATTAAACTACTTCAAATAGCCTTCCAAAACACGCCATAGCAAAGAAAGATGCAAAAGGAACAGAAAATCAATAATTTTGCATGTTGAAAAATGACCAAAGAAGCAAGGCTATAGTAAGGCAAAATGTCAAAATGGCATTTCCAAAACTGCTGAAAACCACATTAAACTACTTCAAATAGCCTTCCAAAACACGCCATAGCAAAGAAAGATGCAAAAAGAACAGAAAAGCAATAATTTGGCATGTTGAAAAATGACCAAAGAAGCAAGGCTATAGTAAGGCAAAAATGTCAAAAATGGCATTTCCAAAACTGCTGAAAACCACATTAAACTACTTCAAATAGCCTTCCAAAACACGCCATAGCAAAGAAAGATGCAAAAAGGAACAGAAAAGCCATAATTTGGCATGTTGAAAAATGACCAAAGAAGCAAGGCTATAGTAAGGCAAAATGTCAAAAAATGGCATTTCCCAAAAACTGCTGAAAACCACATTAAACTACTTCAAATAGCCTTCCAAAACACGCCATAGCAAAGAAAGATGCAAAAAGGAACAGAAAATCAATAATTTGGCATGTTGAAAAATGACCAAAGAAGCAAGGCTATAGTAAGGCAAAAATGTCAAAATGGCATTTCCCAAAAACTGCTGAAAACCACATTAAACTACTTCAAATAGCCTTCCAAAACACGCCATAGCAAAGAAAGATGCAAAAGGAACAGAAAATCAATAATTTGGCATGTTGAAAAATGACCAAAGAAGCAAGGCTATAGTAAGGCAAAATGTCAAAAATGGCATTTCCCAAAAACTGCTGAAAACCACATTAAACTACTTCAAATAGCCTTCCAAAACACGCCATAGCAAAGAAAGATGCAAAAGGAACAGAAAATCAATAATTTGCATGTTGAAAAATGACCAAAGAAGCAAGGCTATAGTAAGGCAAAATGTCAAAAATGGCATTTCCAAAAACTGCTGAAAACCACATTAAACTACTTCAAATAGCCTTCCAAAACACGCCATAGCAAAGAAAGATGCAAAAGGAACAGAAAAGCCATAATTTGGCATGTTGAAAAATGACCAAAGAAGCAAGGCTATAGTAAGGCAAAATGTCAAAAATGGCATTTCCCAAAAACTGCTGAAAACCACATTAAACTACTTCAAATAGCCTTCCAAAACACGCCATAGCAAAGAAAGATGCAAAAGGAACAGAAAATCAATAATTTGGCATGTTGAAAAAATGACCAAAGAAGCAAGGCTATAGTAAGGCAAAATGTCAAAATGGCATTTCCAAAAACTGCTGAAAACCACATTAAACTACTTCAAATAGCCTTCCCAAAACACGCCATAGCAAAGAAAGATGCAAAAGGAACAGAAAATCAATAATTTGGCATGTTGAAAAATGACCAAAGAAGCAAGGCTATAGTAAGGCAAAATGTCAAAATGGCATTTCCCAAAACTGCTGAAAACCACATTAAACTACTTCAAATAGCCTTCCAAAACACGCCATAGCAAAGAAAGATGCAAAAGGAACAGAAAATCAATAATTTGGCATGTTGAAAAATGACCAAAGAAGCAAGGCTATAGTAAGGCAAAAATGTCAAAAATGGCATTTCCCAAAAACTGCTGAAAACCACATTAAACTACTTCAAATAGCCGTCCAAAACACGCCATAGCAAAGAAAGATGCAAAAGGAACAGAAAAGCCATAATTTGGCATGTTGAAAAATGACCAAAGAAGCAAGGCTATAGTAAGGCAAAATGTCAAAAATGGCATTTCCCAAAAAACTGCTGAAAACCACATTAAACTACTTCAAATAGCCTTCCAAAACACGCCATAGCAAAGAAAGATGCAAAAGGAACAGAAAATCAATAATTTGGCATGTTGAAAAATGACCAAAGAAGCAAGGCTATAGTAAGGCAAAATGTCAAAATGGCATTTCCCAAAACTGCTGAAAACCACATTAAACTACTTCAAATAGCCTTCCAAAACACGCCATAGCAAAGAAAGATGCAAAAGGAACAGAAAAGCAATAATTTGGCATGTTGAAAAATGACCAAAGAAGCAAGGCTATAGTAAGGCAAAATGTCAAAATGGCATTTCCAAAAACTGCTGAAAACCACATTAAACTACTTCAAATAGCCTTCCAAAACACGCCATAGCAAAGAAAGATGCAAAAAGGAACAGAAAATCAATAATTTGGCATGTTGAAAATGACCAAAGAAGCAAGGCTAAAGGAAAGGCAAAATGTTCAAAAATGGCATTTCCCAAAAACTGCTGAAAACCACATTAAACTACTTCAAATAGCCTTCCAAAACACGCCATAGCAAAGAAAGATGCAAAAGGAACAGAAAATCAATAATTTGGCATGTTGAAAAATGACCAAAGAAGCAAGGCTATAGTAAGGCAAAATGTCAAAAATGGCATTTCCCAAAAACTGCTGAAAACCACATTAAACTACTTCAAATAGCCTTCCAAAACACGCCATAGCAAAGAAAGATGCAAAAGGAACAGAAAATCAATAATTTGGCATGTTGAAAAATGACCAAAGAAGCAAGGCTATAGTAAGGCAAAATGTCAAAATGGCATTTCCAAAACTGCTGAAAACCACATTAAACTACTTCAAATAGCCTTCCAAAACACGCCATAGCAAAGAAAGATGCAAAAAGGAACAGAAAATCAATAATTTGGCATGTTGAAAAATGACCAAAGAAGCAAGGCTATAGTAAGGCAAAATGTCAAAATGGCATTTCCAAAACTGCTGAAAACCACATTAAACTACTTCAAATAGCCTTCCAAAACACGCCATAGCAAAGAAAGATGCAAAAGGAACAGAAAAGCCATAATTTGGCATGTTGAAAAATGACCAAAGAAGCAAGGCTATAGTAAGGCAAAATGTCAAAATGGCATTTCCAAAAACTGCTGAAAACCACATTAAACTACTTCAAATAGCCTTCCAAAACACGCCATAGCAAAGAAAGATGCAAAAAGGAACAGAAAATCAATAATTTGGCATGTTGAAAAATGACCAAAGAAGCAAGGCTATAGTAAGGCAAAATGTCAAAATGGCATTTCCCAAAACTGCTGAAAACCACATTAAACTACTTCAAATAGCCTTCCAAAACACGCCATAGCAAAGAAAGATGCAAAAGGAACAGAAAAGCCATAATTTGGCATGTTGAAAAATGACCAAAGAAGCAAGGCTATAGTAAGGCAAAATGTCAAAATGGCATTTCCCAAAAACTGCTGAAAACCACATTAAACTACTTCAAATAGCCTTCCAAAACACGCCATAGCAAAGAAAAGATGCAAAAGGAACAGAAAAGCCAATAATTTGGCATGTTGAAAAAATGACCAAAGAAGCAAGGCTATAGTAAGGCAAAATGTCAAAATGGCATTTCCCAAAAAACTGCTGAAAACCACATTAAACTACTTCAAATAGCCTTCCAAAACACGCCATAGCAAAGAAAGATGCAAAAGGAACAGAAAAGCCATAATTTTGGCATGTTGAAAAAATGACCAAAGAAGCAAGGCTATAGTAAGGCAAAATGTCAAAATGGCATTTCCCAAAACTGCTGAAAACCACATTAAACTACTTCAAATAGCCTTCCAAAACACGCCATAGCAAAGAAAGATGCAAAAAGGAACAGAAAAGCCATAATTTGGCATGTTGAAAAATGACCAAAGAAGCAAGGCTATAGTAAGGCAAAAATGTCAAAATGGCATTTCCAAAAACTGCTGAAAACCACATTAAACTACTTCAAATAGCCTTCCAAAACACGCCATAGCAAAGAAAGATGCAAAAGGAACAGAAAAGCCATAATTTGGCATGTTGAAAAATGACCAAAGAAGCAAGGCTATAGTAAGGCAAAATGTCAAAAATGGCATTTCCCAAAAACTGCTGAAAACCACATTAAACTACTTCAAATAGCCTTCCAAAACACGCCATAGCAAAAGAAAGATGCAAAAGGAACAGAAAATCAATAATTTGGCATGTTGAAAAATGACCAAAGAAGCAAGGCTATAGTAAGGCAAAATGTCAAAATGGCATTTCCCAAAAACTGCTGAAAACCACATTAAACTACTTCAAATAGCCTTCCAAAACACGCCATAGCAAAGAAAGATGCAAAAAGGAACAGAAAAGCCATAATTTGGCATGTTGAAAAATGACCAAAGAAGCAAGGCTATAGTAAGGCAAAATGTCAAAATGGCATTTCCCAAAACTGCTGAAAACCACATTAAACTACTTCAAATAGCCTTCCAAAACACGCCATAGCAAAGAAAGATGCAAAAAGGAACAGAAAAGCCATAATTTGGCATGTTGAAAAATGACCAAAGAAGCAAGGCTATAGTAAGGCAAAATGTCAAAAATGGCATTTCCCAAAAAACTGCTGAAAACCACATTAAACTACTTCAAATAGCCTTCCAAAACACGCCATAGCAAAGAAAGATGCAAAAAGGAACAGAAAATCAATAATTTGGCATGTTGAAAAATGACCAAAGAAGCAAGGCTATAGTAAGGCAAAAATGTCAAAAATGGCATTTCCAAAAACTGCTGAAAACCACATTAAACTACTTCAAATAGCCTTCCAAAACACGCCATAGCAAAGAAAGATGCAAAAAGGAACAGAAAATCAATAATTTGGCATGTTGAAAAATGACCAAAGAAGCAAGGCTATAGTAAGGCAAAATGTCAAAATGGCATTTCCCAAAAACTGCTGAAAACCACATTAAACTACTTCAAATAGCCTTCCAAAACACGCCATAGCAAAGAAAGATGCAAAAGGAACAGAAAATCAATAATTTGGCATGTTGAAAAATGACCAAAGAAGCAAGGCTATAGTAAGGCAAAATGTCAAAATGGCATTTCCCAAAACTGCTGAAAACCACATTAAACTACTTCAAATAGCCTTCCAAAACACGCCATAGCAAAGAAAGATGCAAAAGGAACAGAAAATCAATAATTTGGCATGTTGAAAAATGACCAAAGAAGCAAGGCTATAGTAAGGCAAAATGTCAAAATGGCATTTTCCAAAAACTGCTGAAAACCACATTAAACTACTTCAAATAGCCTTTCCAAAACACGCCATAGCAAAGAAAGATGCAAAAAGGAACAGAAAAGCCATAATTTGGCATGTTGAAAAATGACCAAAGAAGCAAGGCTATAGTAAGGCAAAATGTCAAAAATGGCATTTCCCAAAACTGCTGAAAACCACATTAAACTACTTCAAATAGCCTTCCAAAACACGCCATAGCAAAGAAAGATGCAAAAGGAACAGAAAAGCAATAATTTGGCATGTTGAAAAATGACCAAAGAAGCAAGGCTATAGTAAGGCAAAAATGTCAAAAATGGCATTTCCAAAAACTGCTGAAAACCACATTAAACTACTTCAAATAGCCTTCCAAAACACGCCATAGCAAAGAAAGATGCAAAAGGAACAGAAAATCAATAATTTGGCATGTTGAAAAATGACCAAAGAAGCAAGGCTATAGTAAGGCAAAATGTCAAAAATGGCATTTCCCAAAAACTGCTGAAAACCACATTAAACTACTTCAAATAGCCTTCCAAAACACGCCATAGCAAAGAAAGATGCAAAAGGAACAGAAAATCAATAATTTTGCATGTTGAAAAATGACCAAAGAAGCAAGGCTATAGTAAGGCAAAATGTCAAAAATGGCATTTCCCAAAAACTGCTGAAAACCACATTAAACTACTTCAAATAGCCTTCCAAAACACGCCATAGCAAAGAAAGATGCAAAAGGAACAGAAAAGCAATAATTTTGCATGTTGAAAAATGACCAAAGAAGCAAGGCTATAGTAAGGCAAAATGTCAAAATGGCATTTCCAAAACTGCTGAAAACCACATTAAACTACTTCAAATAGCCTTCCAAAACACGCCATAGCAAAGAAAGATGCAAAAGGAACAGAAAATCAATAATTTGGCATGTTGAAAAATGACCAAAGAAGCAAGGCTATAGTAAGGCAAAATGTCAAAAATGGCATTTCCCAAAAAACTGCTGAAAACCACATTAAACTACTTCAAATAGCCTTCCAAAACACGCCATAGCAAAGAAAGATGCAAAAGGAACAGAAAAGCCATAATTTTGCATGTTGAAAAATGACCAAAGAAGCAAGGCTATAGTAAGGCAAAATGTCAAAAATGGCATTTCCCAAAAACTGCTGAAAACCACATTAAACTACTTCAAATAGCCTTCCAAAAACACGCCATAGCAAAGAAAGATGCAAAAAGGAACAGAAAATCAATAATTTGGCATGTTGAAAAATGACCAAAGAAGCAAGGCTATAGTAAGGCAAAATGTCAAAAATGGCATTTCTAAAAACTGCTGAAAACCACATTAAACTACTTCAAATAGCCTTCCAAAACACGCCATAGCAAAGAAAGATGCAAAAGGAACAGAAAAGCCATAATTTTGCATGTTGAAAAATGACCAAAGAAGCAAGGCTATAGTAAGGCAAAATGTCAAAAATGGCATTTCCCAAAAACTGCTGAAAACCACATTAAACTACTTCAAATAGCCTTCCAAAACACGCCATAGCAAAGAAAGATGCAAAAGGAACAGAAAATCAATAATTTGGCATGTTGAAAAATGACCAAAGAAGCAAGGCTATAGTAAGGCAAAATGTCAAAAATGGCATTTCCCAAAAACTGCTGAAAACCACATTAAACTACTTCAAATAGCCTTCCAAAACACGCCATAGCAAAGAAAGATGCAAAAGGAACAGAAAATCAATAATTTGGCATGTTGAAAAAATGACCAAAGAAGCAAGGCTATAGTAAGGCAAAATGTCAAAAATGGCATTTCCCAAAAACTGCTGAAAACCACATTAAACTACTTCAAATAGCCTTCCAAAACACGCCATAGCAAAGAAAGATGCAAAAGGAACAGAAAATCAATAATTTGGCATGTTGAAAAATGACCAAAGAAGCAAGGCTATAGTAAGGCAAAAATGTCAAAATGGCATTTCCCAAAAACTGCTGAAAACCACATTAAACTACTTCAAATAGCCTTCCAAAACACGCCATAGCAAAGAAAGATGCAAAAGGAACAGAAAATCAATAATTTGGCATGTTGAAAAATGACCAAAAGAAGCAAGGCTATAGTAAGGCAAAATGTCAAAAATGGCATTTCCCAAAACTGCTGAAAACCACATTAAACTACTTCAAATAGCCTTCCAAAACACGCCATAGCAAAGAAAGATGCAAAAGGAACAGAAAATCAATAATTTGGCATGTTGAAAAATGACCAAAGACAGGCTATAGTAAGGCAAAATGTCAAAATGGCATTTCCCAAAAACTGCTGAAAACCACATTAAACTACTTCAAATAGCCTTCCAAAACACGCCATAGCAAAGAAAGATGCAAAAGGAACAGAAAATCAATAATTTGGCATGTTGAAAAATGACCAAAGAAGCAAGGCTATAGTAAGGCAAAATGTCAAAAATGGCATTTCCAAAAACTGCTGAAAACCACATTAAACTACTTCAAATAGCCTTCCAAAACACGCCATAGCAAAGAAAGATGCAAAAGGAACAGAAAATCAATAATTTGGCATGTTGAAAAAATGACCAAAGAAGCAAGGCTATAGTAAGGCAAAATGTCAAAATGGCATTTCCCAAAAACTGCTGAAAACCACATTAAACTACTTCAAATAGCCTTCCAAAACACGCCATAGCAAAGAAAGATGCAAAAGGAACAGAAAATCAATAATTTGGCATGTTGAAAAATGACCAAAGAAGCAAGGCTATAGTAAGGCAAAAATGTCAAAAATGGCATTTCCCAAAAACTGCTGAAAACCACATTAAACTACTTCAAATAGCCTTCCAAAAACACGCCATAGCAAAGAAAGATGCAAAAAGGAACAGAAAATCAATAATTTGGCATGTTGAAAAATGACCAAAGAAGCAAGGCTATAGTAAGGCAAAAATGTCAAAAATGGCATTTCCCAAAACTGCTGAAAACCACATTAAACTACTTCAAATAGCCTTCCAAAACACGCCATAGCAAAGAAAGATGCAAAAAGGAACAGAAAATCAATAATTTGGCATGTTGAAAAATGACCAAAGAAGCAAGGCTATAGTAAGGCAAAAATGTCAAAATGGCATTTCCAAAAACTGCTGAAAACCACATTAAACTACTTCAAATAGCCTTCCAAAACACGCCATAGCAAAGAAAGATGCAAAAGGAACAGAAAAGCCATAATTTTGCATGTTGAAAAATGACCAAAGAAGCAAGGCTATAGTAAGGCAAAAATGTCCAAAAATGGCATTTCCCAAAAACTGCTGAAAACCACATTAAACTACTTCAAATAGCCTGCCAAACACGCCATAGCAAAGAAAGATGCAAAAAGGAACAGAAAATCAATAATTTTGCATGTTGAAAAAATGACCAAAAAAGCAAGGCTATAGTAAGGCAAAAATGTCAAAAATGGCATTTCCCAAAAACTGCTGAAAACCACATTAAACTACTTCAAATAGCCTTCCAAAACACGCCATAGCAAAGAAAGAT
The DNA here is from genome assembly GCF_026936395.1 of Plectropomus leopardus. Classification (NCBI taxonomy): domain Eukaryota; kingdom Metazoa; phylum Chordata; class Actinopteri; order Perciformes; family Serranidae; genus Plectropomus; species Plectropomus leopardus. Next base: position 54,477 of record NW_028274708.1, read on the forward strand.
GCAAAAGGAACAGAAAATCAATAATTTGGCATGTTGAAAAATGACCAAAGAAGCAAGGCTATAGTAAGGCAAAATGTCAAAAATGGCATTTCCAAAAACTGCTGAAAACCACATTAAACTACTTCAAATAGCCTTCCAAAACACGCCATAGCAAAGAAAGATGCAAAAGGAACAGAAAATCAATAATTTGGCATGTTGAAAAATGACCAAAGAAGCAAGGCTATAGTAAGGCAAAATGTCAAAAATGGCATTTCCCAAAAACTGCTGAAAACCACATTAAACTACTTCAAATAGCCTTCCAAAACACGCCATAGCAAAGAAAGATGCAAAAAGGAACAGAAAATCAATAATTTGGCATGTTGAAAAATGACCAAAGAAGCAAGGCTATAGTAAGGCAAAATGTCAAAAATGGCATTTCCCAAAAACTGCTGAAAACCACATTAAACTACTTCAAATAGCCTTCCAAAACACGCCATAGCAAAGAAAGATGCAAAAAGGAACAGAAAATCAATAATTTTGCATGTTGAAAAAATGACCAAAAAAGCAAGGCTATAGTAAGGCAAAAATGTCAAAATGGCATTTCCCAAAAACTGCTGAAAACCACATTAAACTACTTCAAATAGCCTTCCAAAAACACGCCATAGCAAAGAAAGATGCAAAAGGAACAGAAAATCAATAATTTGGCATGTTGAAAAAATGACCAAAGAAGCAAGGCTATAGTAAGGCAAAATGTCAAAAATGGCATTTCCAAAAACTGCTGAAAACCACATTAAACTACTTCAAATAGCCTTCAAAAACACGCCATAGCAAAGAAGGATGCAAAAAGGAACAGAAAAGCCATAATTTTGCATGTTGAAAAATGACCAAAGAAGCAAGGCTATAGTAAGGCAAAATGTCAAAATGGCATTTCCCAAAAACTGCTGAAAACCACATTAAACTACTTCAAATAGCCTTCCAAAACACGCCATAGCAAAGAAAGATGCAAAAGGAACAGAAAATCAATAATTTGGCATGTTGAAAAATGACCAAAGAAGCAAGGCTATAGTAAGGCAAAATGTCAAAAATGGCATTTCCAAAACTGCTGAAAACCACATTAAACTACTTCAAATAGCCTTCCAAAACACGCCAGAGCAAAGAAAGATGCAAAAAGGAACAGAAAATCAATAATTTGGCATGTTGAAAAATGACCAAAGAAGCAAGGCTATAGTAAGGCAAAAATGTCAAAAATGGCATTTCCCAAAAACTGCTGAAAACCACATTAAACTACTTCAAATAGCCTTCCAAACACGCCATAGCAAAGAAAGATGCAAAAGGAACAGAAAATCAATAATTTGGCATGTTGAAAAATGACCAAAGAAGCAAGGCTATAGTAAGGCAAAATGTCAAAAATGGCATTTCCAAAAACTGCTGAAAACCACATTAAACTACTTCAAATAGCCTTCCAAAACACGCCATAGCAAAGAAAGATGCAAAAGGAACAGAAAATCAATAATTTGGCATGTTGAAAAAATGACCAAAGAAGCAAGGCTATAGTAAGGCAAAATGTCAAAAATGGCATTTCCCAAAAACTGCTGAAAACCACATTAAACTACTTCAAATAGCCTTCCAAAACACGCCATAGCAAAGAAAGATGCAAAAGGAACAGAAAATCAATAATTTGGCATGTTGAAAAAATGACCAAAGAAGCAAGGCTATAGTAAGGCAAAAATGTCAAAATGGCATTTCCCAAAACTGCTGAAAACCACATTAAACTACTTCAAATAGCCTTCCAAAACACGCCATAGCAAAGAAAGATGCAAAAAGGAACAGAAAATCAATAATTTGGCATGTTGAAAAATGACCAAAGAAGCAAGGCTATAGTAAGGCAAAATGTCAAAATGGCATTTCCAAAAACTGCTGAAAACCACATTAAACTACTTCAAATAGCCTTCCAAAACACGCCATAGCAAAGAAAGATGCAAAAGGAACAGAAAATCAATAATTTGGCATGTTGAAAAATGACCAAAGAAGCAAGGCTATAGTAAGGCAAAATGTCAAAATGGCATTTCCAAAAACTGCTGAAAACCACATTAAACTACTTCAAATAGCCTTCCAAAACACGCCATAGCAAAGAAAGATGCAAAAAGGAACAGAAAATCAATAATTTTGGCATGTTGAAAAATGACCAAAGAAGCAAGGCTATAGTAAGGCAAAATGTCAAAAATGGCATTTCCAAAAACTGCTGAAAACCACATTAAACTACTTCAAATAGCCTTCCAAAACACGCCATAGCAAAGAAAGATGCAAAAGGAACAGAAAATCAATAATTTGGCATGTTGAAAAATGACCAAAAAAGCAAGGCTATAGTAAGGCAAAATGTCAAAATGGCATTTCCCAAAAACTGCTGAAAACCACATTAAACTACTTCAAATAGCCTTCCAAAACACGCCATAGCAAAGAAAGATGCAAAAGGAACAGAAAATCAATAATTTGGCATGTTGAAAAATGACCAAAGAAGCAAGGCTATAGTAAGGCAAAATGTCAAAAAATGGCATTTCCCAAAAACTGCTGAAAACCACATTAAACTACTTCAAATAGCCTTCCAAAACACGCCATAGCAAAGAAAGATGCAAAAAGGAACAGAAAATCAATAATTTGGCATGTTGAAAAAATGACCAAAGAAGCAAGGCTATAGTAAGGCAAAGATGTCAAAATGGCATTTCCCAAAAACTGCTGAAAACCACATTAAACTACTTCAAATAGCCTTCCAAAACACGCCATAGCAAAGAAAGATGCAAAAGGAACAGAAAATCAATAATTTTGCATGTTGAAAAAATGACCAAAGAAGCAAGGCTATAGTAAGGCAAAATGTCAAAATGGCATTTCCAAACTGCTGAAAACCACATTAAACTACTTCAAATAGCCTTCCAAAACACGCCATAGCAAAGAAAGATGCAAAAGGAACAGAAAATCAATAATTTGGCATGTTGAAAAATGACCAAAGAAGCAAGGCTATAGTAAGGCAAAATGTCAAAATGGCATTTCCAAAAACTGCTGAAAACCACATTAAACTACTTCAAATAGCCTTCCAAAACACGCCATAGCAAAGAAAGATGCAAAAAGGAACAGAAAATCAATAATTTGGCATGTTGAAAAATGACCAAAGAAGCAAGGCTATAGTAAGGCAAAAATGTCAAAAATGGCATTTCCCAAAAACTGCTGAAAACCACATTAAACTACTTCAAATAGCCTTCCAAAACACGCCATAGCAAAGAAAGATGCAAAAAGGAACAGAAAATCAATAATTTGGCATGTTGAAAAAATGACCAAAGAAGCAAGGCTATAGTAAGGCAAAATGTCAAAATGGCATTTCCCAAAAACTGCTGAAAACCACATTAAACTACTTCAAATAGCCTTCCAAAACACGCCATAGCAAAGAAAGATGCAAAAAGGAACAGAAAATCAATAATTTGGCATGTTGAAAAATGACCAAAGAAGCAAGGCTATAGTAAAGGCAAAAATGTCAAAATGGCATTTCCCAAAACTGCTGAAAACCACATTAAACTACTTCAAATAGCCTTCCAAAACACGCCATAGCAAAGAAAGATGCAAAAAGGAACAGAAAATCAATAATTTGGCATGTTGAAAAATGACCAAAGAAGCAAGGCTATAGTAAGGCAAAATGTCAAAATGGCATTTCCCAAAACTGCTGAAAACCACATTAAACTACTTCAAATAGCCTTCCAAAACACGCCATAGCAAAGAAAGATGCAAAAAGGAACAGAAAATCAATAATTTGGCATGTTGAAAAATGACCAAAGAAGCAAGGCAATAGTAAGGCAAAAATGTCAAAAATGGCATTTCCAAAAACTGCTGAAAACCACATTAAACTACTTCAAATAGCCTTCCAAAACACGCCATAGCAAAGAAAGATGCAAAAAGGAACAGAAAATCAATAATTTGGCATGTTGAGAAAAAATGACCAAAGAAGCAAGGCTATAGTAAGGCAAAATGTCAAAAATGGCATTTCCCAAAACTGCTGAAAACCACATTAAACTACTTCAAATAGCCTTCCAAAACACGCCATAGCAAAGAAAGATGCAAAAGGAACAGAAAATCAATAATTTGGCATGTTGAAAAATGACCAAAGAAGCAAGGCTATAGTAAGGCAAAATGTCAAAAATGGCATTTCCAAAACTGCTGAAAACCACATTAAACTACTTCAAATAGCCTTCCAAAACACGCCATAGCAAAGAAAGATGCAAAAGGAACAGAAAATCAATAATTTGGCATGTTGAAAAATGACCAAAGAAGCAAGGCTATAGTAAGGCAAAATGTCAAAAATGGCATTTCCCAAAAACTGCTGAAAACCACATTAAACTACTTCAAATAGCCTTCCAAAACACGCCATAGCAAAGAAAGATGCAAAAAGGAACAGAAAATCAATAATTTGGCATGTTGAAAAATGACCAAAAAGCAAGGCTATAGTAAGGCAAAATGTCAAAAATGGCATTTCCCAAAAACTGCTGAAAACCACATTAAACTACTTCAAATAGCCTTCCAAAACACGCCATAGCAAAGAAAGATGCAAAAAGGAACAGAAAAGCCATAATTTTGCATGTTGAAAAATGACCAAAGAAGCAAGGCTATAGTAAGGCAAAAATGTCAAAATGGCATTTCCCAAAAACTGCTGAAAACCACATTAAACTACTTCAAATAGCCTTCCAAAACACGCCATAGCAAAGAAAGATGCAAAAAGGAACAGAAAATCAATAATTTGGCATGTTGAAAAAATGACCAAAGAAGCAAGGCTATAGTAAGGCAAAAATGTCAAAAAATGGCATTTCCCAAAAACTGCTGAAAACCACATTAAACTACTTCAAATAGCCTTCCAAAAACACGCCATAGCAAAGAAAGATGCAAAAAGGAAAAGAAAAGCAAAAATTTTGAATGTTGAAAAAATGACCAAAGAAGCAAGGCTATAGTAAGGCAAAATGTCAAAATGGCATTTCCCAAACTGCTGAAAACCACATTAAACTACTTTCAATAGCCTTCCAAAACACGCCATAGCAAAGAAAGATGCAAAAGGAACAGAAAATCAATAATTTTGCATGTTGAAAAAATGACCAAAGAAGCAAGGCTATAGTAAGGCAAAAATGTCAAAAATGGCATTTCCCAAAAACTGCTGAAAACCACATTAAACTACTTCAAATAGCCTTCCAAAACACGCCATAGCAAAGAAAGATGCAAAAGGAACAGAAAATCAATAATTTGGCATGTTGAAAAATGACCAAAGAAGCAAGGCTATAGTAAGGCAAAAATGTCAAAAATGGCATTTCCCAAAAACTGCTGAAAACCACATTAAACTACTTCAAATAGCCTTACAAAACACGCCATAGGAAAGAAAGATGCAAAAAGGAACAGAAAATCAATAATTTGGCATGTTGAAAAAATGACCAAAGAAGCAAGGCTATAGTAAGGCAAAAATGTCAAAAAATGCCATTTCCAAAAACTGCTGAAAACCACATTAAACTACTTCAAATAGCCTTCCAAAACACGCCATAGCAAAGAAAGATGCAAAAAGGAACAGAAAATCAATAATTTGGCATGTTGAAAAATGACCAAAGAAGCAAGGCTATAGTAAGGCAAAAATGTCAAAAATGGCATTTCCAAAAACTGCTGAAAACCACATTAAACTACTTCAAATAGCCTTCCAAAACACGCCATAGCAAAGAAAGATGCAAAAAGGAACAGAAAATCAATAATTTTGCATGTTGAAAAATGACCAAAAAGCAAGGCTATAGTAAGGCAAAATGTCAAAAATGGCATTTCCCAAAAACTGCTGAAAACCACATTAAACTACTTCAAATAGCCTTACAAAACACGCCATAGCAAAGAAAGATGCAAAAAGGAACAGAAAATCAATAATTTGGCATGTTGAAAAAATGACCAAAGAAGCAAGGCTATAGTAAGGCAAAAATGTCAAAAAATGGCATTTCCCAAAAACTGCTGAAAACCACATTAAACTACTTCAAATAGCCTTACAAAACACGCCATAGCAAAGAAAGATGCAAAAAGGAACAGAAAATCAATAATTTTGCATGTTGAAAAAATGACCAAAGAAGCAAGGCTATAGTAAGGCAAAAATGTCAAAAATGGCATTTCCCAAAAACTGCTGAAAACCACATTAAACTACTTCAAATAGCCTTACAAAACACGGCATAGCAAAGAAAGATGCAAAAGGAACAGAAAATCAATAATTTGGCATGTTGAAAAATGACCAAAGAAGCAAGGCTATAGTAAGGCAAAATGTCAAAAATGGCATTTCCAAAAACTGCTGAAAACCACATTAAACTACTTTAAATAGCCTTCCAAAACACGCCATAGCAAAGAATGATGCAAAAGGAACAGAAAATCAATAATTTGGCATGTTGAAAAATGACCAAAGAAGCAAGGCTATAGTAAGGCAAAAATGTCAAAAATGGCATTTCCCAAAAACTGCTGAAAACCACATTAAACTACTTCAAATAGCCTTACAAAACACGCCATAGCAAAGAAAGATGCAAAAAGGAACAGAAAAGCCATAATTTTGCATGTTGAAAAAATGACCAAAAAAGCAAGGCTATAGTAAGGCAAAAATGTCAAAAATGGCATTTCCCAAAAACTGCTGAAAACCACATCAAACTACTTCAAATAGCCTTCCAAAACACGCCATAGCAAAGAAAGATGCAAAAAGGAACAGAAAATCAATAATTTGGCATGTTGAAAAAATGACCAAAGAAGCAAGGCTATAGTAAGGCAAAATGTCAAAAATGGCATTTCCCAAAAACTGCTGAAAACCACATTAAACTACTTCAAATAGCCTTCCAAAACATGCCATAGCAAAGAAAGATGCAAAAGGAACAGAAAATCAATAATTTGGCATGTTGAAAAATGACCAAAGAAGCAAGGCTATAGTAAGGCAAAAATGTCAAAAATGGCATTTCCAAAAACTGCTGAAAACCACATTAAACTACTTCAAATAGCCTTCCAAAACACGCCATAGCAAAGAAAGATGCAAAAGGAACAGAAAAGCAATAATTTTGCATGTTGAAAAAATGACCAAAGAAGCAAGGCTATAGTAAGGCAAAAATGTCAAAAATGGCATTTCCCAAAAACTGCTGAAAACCACATTAAACTACTTCAAATAGCCTTCCAAAACACGCCATAGCAAAGAAAGATGCAAAAAGGAACAGAAAATCAATAATTTGGCATGTTGAAAAAATGACCAAAGAAGCAAGGCTATAGTAAGGCAAAAATGTCAAAAATGGCATTTCCCAAAAACTGCTGAAAACCACATTAAACTACTTCAAATAGCCTTACAAAACACGCCATAGCAAAGAAAGATGCAAAAAGGAACAGAAAATCAATAATTTGGCATGTTGAAAAATGACCAAAGAAGCAAGGCTATAGTAAGGCAAAATGTCAAAAATGGCATTTCCAAAAACTGCTGAAAACCACATTAAACTACTTCAAATAGCCTTCCAAAACACGCCATAGCAAAGAAAGATGCAAAAGGAACAGAAAATCAATAATTTGGCATGTTGAAAAATGACCAAAGAAGCAAGGCTATAGTAAGGCAAAATGTCAAAATGGCATTTCCAAAAACTGCTGAAAACCACATTAAACTACTTCAAATAGCCTTATAAAACACGACAAAGCAAAGAAAGATGCAAAAAGGAACAGAAAATCAATAATATGGCATGTTGAAAAAAATGACCAAAGAAGCAAGGCTATAGTAAGGCAAAAATGTCAAAAAATGGCATTTCCCAAAAACTGCTGAAAACCACATTAAACTACTTCAAATAGCCTTACAAAACACGCCATAGCAAAGAAAGATGCAAAAAGGAACAGAAAAGCCATAATTTGGCATGTTGAAAAAATGACCAAAGAAGCAAGGCTATAGTAAGGCAAAAATGTCAAAAATGGCATTTCCCAAAAACTGCTGAAAACCACATTAAACTACTTCAAATAGCCTTCCAAAAACACGCCATAGCAAAGAAAGATGCAAAAAGGAACAGAAAATCAATAATTTGGCATGTTGAAAAAATGACCAAAGAAGCAAGGCTATAGTAAGGCAAAATGTCAAAAATGGCATTTCCAAAAACTGCTGAAAACCACATTAAACTACTTCAAATAGCCTTCCAAAACACGCCATAGCAAAGAAAGATGCAAAAGGAACAGAAAATCAATAATTTGGCATGTTGAAAAATGACCAAAGAAGCAAAGGCTATAGTAAGGCAAAATGTCAAAAATGGCATTTCCCAAAAACTGCTGAAAACCACATTAAACTACTTCAAATAGCCTTCCAAAACACGCCATAGCAAAGAAAGATGCAAAAGGAACAGAAAATCAATAATTTGGCATGTTGAAAAATGACCAAAGAAGCAAGGCTATAGTAAGGCAAAATGTCAAAATGGCATTTCCCAAAACTGCTGAAAACCACATTAAACTACTTCAAATAGCCTTCCAAAACACGCCATAGCAAAGAAAGATGCAAAAAGGAACAGAAAATCAATAATTTGGCATGTTGAAAAAATGACCAAAGAAGCAAGGCTATAGTAAGGCAAAATGTCAAAAATGGCATTTCCCAAAACTGCTGAAAACCACATTAAACTACTTCAAATAGCCTTCCAAAACACGCCATAGCAAAGAAAGATGCAAAAAGGAACAGAAAAGCCATAATTTGGCATGTTGAAAAAATGACCAAAAAAGCAAGGCTATAGTAAGGCAAAAATGTCAAAAATGGCATTTCCCAAAAACTGCTGAAAACCACATTAAACTACTTCAAATAGCCTTCCAAAACACGCCATAGCAAAGAAAGATGCGAAAAGGAACAGAAAATCAATAATTTGGCATGTTGAAAAATGACCAAAAGAAGCAAGGCTATAGTAAGGCAAAATGTCAAAATGGCATTTCCCAAAAACTGCTGAAAACCACATTAAACTACTTCAAATAGCCTTCCAAAACACGCCATAGCAAAGAAAGATGCAAAAGGAACAGAAAATCAATAATTTGGCATGTTGAAAAATTACCAAAGAAGCAAGGCTATAGTAAGGCAAAAATGTCAAAAATGGCATTTCCCAAAAACTGCTGAAAACCACATTAAACTACTTCAAATAGCCTTCCAAAACACGCCATAGCAAAGAAAGATGCAAAAGGAACAGAAAATCAATAATTTTGCATGTTGAAAAAATGACCAAAAAGCAAGGCTATAGTAAGGCAAAATGTCAAAAATGGCATTTCCCAAAAACTGCTGAAAACCACATTAAACTACTTCAAATAGCCTTCCAAAACACGCCATAGCAAAGAAAGATGCAAAAAGGAACAGAAAATCAATAATTTTGCATGTTGAAAAAATGACCAAAAAAGCAAGGCTATAGTAAGGCAAAAATGTCAAAAATGGCATTTCCCAAAAACTGCTGAAAACCACATTAAACTACTTCAAATAGCCTTCCAAAACACGCCATAGCAAAGAAAGATGCAAAAGGAACAGAAAATCAATAATTTGGCATGTTGAAAAATGACCAAAGAAGCAAGGCTATAGTAAGGCAAAATGTCAAAAATGGCATTTCCAAAACTGCTGAAAACCACATTAAACTACTTCAAATAGCCTTCAAAACACGCCATAGCAAAGAAAGATGCAAAAAGGAACAGAAAATCAATAATTTGGCATGTTGAAAAATGACCAAAGAAGCAAGGCTATAGTAAGGCAAAAATGTCAAAATGGCATTTCCAAAACTGCTGAAAACCACATTAAACTACTTTCAATAGCCTTCCAAAACACGCCATAGCAAAAGAAAGATGCAAAAAGGAACAGAAAATCAATAATTTTGCATGTTGAAAAATGACCAAAAAGCAAGGCTATAGTAAGGCAAAAATGTCAAAATGGCATTTCCCAAAAACTGCTGAAAACCACATTAAACTACTTCAAATAGCCTTCCAAAACACGCCATAGCAAAGAAAGATGCAAAAGGAACAGAAAATCAATAATTTGGCATGTTGAAAAATGACCAAAGAAGCAAGGCTATAGTAAGGCAAAAATGTCAAAATGGCATTTCCCAAAACTGCTGAAAACCACATTAAACTACTTCAAATAGCCTTACAAAACACGCCATAGGAAAGAAAGATGCAAAAAGGAACAGAAAATCAATAATTTGGCATGTTGAAAAATGACCAAAGAAGCAAGGCTATAGTAAGGCAAAATGTCAAAAATGGCATTTCCCAAAAACTGCTGAAAACCACATTAAACTACTTCAAATAGCCTTCCAAAACACGCCATAGCAAAGAAAGATGCAAAAGGAACAGAAAATCAATAATTTGGCATGTTGAAAAATGACCAAAGAAGCAAGGCTATAGTAAGGCAAAATGTCAAAAATGGCATTTCCCAAAAACTGCTGAAAACCACATTAAACTACTTCAAATAGCCTTCCAAAACACGCCATAGCAAAGAACGATGCAAAAGGAACAGAAAATCAATAATTTGGCATGTTGAAAAATGACCAAAGAAGCAAGGCTATAGTAAGGCAAAATGTCAAAAATGGCATTTCCCAAAAACTGCTGAAAACCACATTAAACTACTTCAAATAGCCTTACAAAACACGCCATAGCAAAGAAAGATGCAAAAAGGAACAGAAAATCAATAATTTGGCATGTTGAAAAAATGACCAAAGAAGCAAGGCTATAGTAAGGCAAAAATGTCAAAAATGGCATTTCCCAAAACTGCTGAAAACCACATTAAACTACTTCAAATAGCCTTCCAAAACACGCCATAGCAAAGAAAGATGCAAAAGGAACAGAAAATCAATAATTTGGCATGTTGAAAAAATGACCAAAGAAGCAAGGCTATAGTAAGGCAAAAATGTCAAAAAATGGCATTTCCAAAAACTGCTGAAAACCACATTAAACTACTTCAAATAGCCGTCCAAAACACGCCATAGCAAAGAAAGATGCAAAAGGAACAGAAAATCAATAATTTGGCATGTTGAAAAATGACCAAAGAAGCAAGGCTATAGTAAGGCAAAATGTCAAAATGGCATTTCCAAAACTGCTGAAAACCACATTAAACTACTTCAAATAGCCTTACAAAACACGCCATAGCAAAGAAAGATGCAAAAAGGAACAGAAAAGCCATAATTTTGCATGTTGAAAAAATGACCAAAAAAGCAAGGCTATAGTAAGGCAAAAATGTCAAAAATGGCATTTCCCAAAAACTGCTGAAAACCACATTAAACTACTTAAAATAGCCTTCCAAAACACGCCATAGCAAAGAAAGATGCAAAAAGGAACAGAAAATCAATAATTTGGCATGTTGAAAAATGACCAAAGAAGCAAGGCTATAGTAAGGCAAAAATGTCAAAATGGCATTTCCAAAAACTGCTGAAAACCACATTAAACTACTTCAAATAGCCTTCCAAAACACGCCATAGCAAAGAAAGATGCAAAAAGGAACAGAAAATCAATAATTTGGCATGTTGAAAAAATGACCAAAGAAGCAAGGCTATAGTAAGGCAAAAATGTCAAAAATGGCATTTCCCAAAACTGCTGAAAACCACATTAAACTACTTCAAATAGCCTTCCAAAACACGCCATAGCAAAGAAAGATGCAAAAGGAACAGAAAATCAATAATTTGGCATGTTGAAAAATGACCAAAGAAGCAAGGCTATAGTAAGGCAAAATGTCAAAATGGCATTTCGCAAAAACTGCTGAAAACCACATTAAACTACTTCAAATAGCCTTCCAAAACACGCCATAGCAAAGAAAGATGCAAAAAGGAACAGAAAATCAATAATTTGGCATGTTGAAAAAATGACCAAAGAAGCAAGGCTATAGTAAGGCAAAAATGTCAAAAATGGCATTTCCCAAAAACTGCTGAAAACCACATTAAACTACTTCAAATAGCCTTCAAAACACGCCATAGCAAAGAAAGATGCAAAAAGGAACAGAAAAGCCATAATTTGGCATGTTGAAAAAATGACCAAAAAGCAAGGCTATAGTAAGGCAAAATGTCAAAAATGGCATTTCCCAAAAACTGCTGAAAACCACATTAAACTACTTCAAATAGCCTTCCAAAACACGCCATAGCAAAGAAAGATGCAAAAAGGAACAGAAAATCAATAATTTGGCATGTTGAAAAAATGACCAAAGAAGCAAGGCTATAGTAAGAAAATGTCAAAAATGGCATTTCCCAAAAACTGCTGAAAACCACATTAAACTACTTCAAATAGCCTTCCAAAACACGCCATAGCAAAGAAAGATGCAAAGAGGAACAGAAAATCAAAAATTTGGCATGTTGAAAAATGACCAAAGAAGCAAGGCTATAGTAAGGCAAAAATGTCAAAAATGGCATTTCCCAAAAACTGCTGAAAACCACATTAAACTACTTCAAATAGCCTTCCAAAACACGCCATAGCAAAGAAAGATGCAAAAAGGAACAGAAAATCAATAATTTTGCATGTTGAAAAAATGACCAAAAAAGCAAGGCTATAGTAAGGCAAAAATGTCAAAAATGGCATTTCCCAAAAACTGCTGAAAACCACATTAAACTACTTCAAATAGCCTTCCAAAACACGCCATAGCAAAGAAAGATGCAAAAAGGAACAGAAAATCAATAATTTGGCATGTTGAAAAATGACCAAAAAAGCAAGGCTATAGTAAGGCAAAATGTCAAAATGGCATTTCCCAAAAACTGCTGAAAACCACATTAAACTACTTCAAATAGCCTTCCAAAACACGCCATAGCAAAGAAAGATGCAAAAGGAACAGAAAATCAATAATTTGGCATGTTGAAAAAATGACCAAAGAAGCAAGGCTATAGTAAGGCAAAAATGTCAAAAATGGCATTTCCCAAAAACTGCTGAAAACCACATTAAACTACTTCAAATAGCCTTCCAAAACACGCCATAGCAAAGAAAGATGCAAAAAGGAACAGAAAATCAATAATTTGGCATGTTGAAAAATGACCAAAGAAGCAAGGCTATAGTAAGGCAAAAATGTCAAAAATGGCATTTCCCAAAAACTGCTGAAAACCACATTAAACTACTTTCAATAGCCTTCCAAAACACGCCATAGCAAAGAAAGATGCAAAAAGGAACAGAAAATCAATAATTTTGCATGTTGAAAAAATGACCAAAAAAGCAAGGCTATAGTAAGGCAAAATGTCAAAATGGCATTTCCCAAAACTGCTGAAAACCACATTAAACTACTTCAAATAGCCTTCCAAAACACGCCATAGCAAAGAAAGATGCAAAAGGAACAGAAAATCAATAATTTGGCATGTTGAAAAAATGACCAAAGAAGCAAGGCTATAGTAAGGCAAAAATGTCAAAAATGGCATTTCCCAAAAACTGCTGAAAACCACATTAAACTACTTCAAATAGCCTTACAAAACACGCCATAGGAAAGGAAGATGCAAAAAGGAACAGAAAATCAATAATTTGGCATGTTGAAAAAATGACCAAAGAAGCAAGGCTATAGTAAGGCAAAAATGTCAAAAATGGCATTTCCCAAAAACTGCTGAAAACCACATTAAACTACTTCAAATAGCCTTCCAAAACACGCCATAGCAAAGAAAGATGCAAAAAGGAACAGAAAATCAATAATTTGGCATGTTGAAAAATGACCAAAGAAGCAAGGCTATAGTAAGGCAAAAATGTCAAAAATGGCATTTCCCAAAAACTGCTGAAAACCACATTAAACTACTTCAAATAGCCTTCCAAAACACGCCATAGCAAAGAAAGATGCAAAAAGGAACAGAAAAGCAATAATTTTGCATGTTGAAAAAATAACCAAAAAAGCAAGGCTATAGTAAAGGCAAAAATGTCAAAAATGGCATTTCCAAAAACTGCTGAAAACCACATAAAACTACTTCAAATAGCCTTCCAAAACACGCCATAGCAAAGAAAGATGCAAAAAGGAACAGAAAATCAATAATTTGGCATGTTGAAAAAATGACCAAAGAAGCAAGGCTATAGTAAGGCAAAAATGTCAAAAATGGCATTTCCCAAAAACTGCTGAAAACCACATTAAACTACTTCAAATAGCCTTCCAAAACACGCCATAGCAAAGAAAGATGCAAAAAGGAACAGAAAATCAATAATTTTGCATGTTGAAAAATGACCAAAGAAGCAAGGCTATAGTAAAGGCAAAATGTCAAAAATGGCATTTCCCAAAACTGCTGAAAACCACATTAAACTACTTCAAATAGCCTTCCAAAACACGCCATAGCAAAGAAAGATGCAAAAGGAACAGAAAATCAATAATTTGGCATGTTGAGAAAAAATGACCAAAGAAGCAAGGCTATAGTAAGGCAAAAATGTCAAAAATGGCATTTCCCAAAAACTGCTGAAAACCACATTAAACTACTTTAAATAGCCTTACAAAACACGCCATAGCAAAGAAAGATGCAAAAGGAACAGAAAATCAATAATTTGGCATGTTGAAAAAATGACCAAAGAAGCAAGGCTATAGTAAGGCAAAATGTCAAAAATGGCATTTCCCAAAAACTGCTGAAAACCACATTAAACTACTTCAAATAGCCTTACAAAACACGCCATAGCAAAGAAAGATGCAAAAAGGAACAGAAAAGCCATAATTTTGCATGTTGAAAAAATGACCAAAAAAGCAAGGCTATAGTAAGGCAAAAATGTCAAAAATGGCATTTCCCAAAAACTGCTGAAAACCACATTAAACTACTTCAAATAGCCTTCCAAAACACGCCATAGCAAAGAAAGATGCAAAAAGGAACAGAAAAGCAATAATTTGGCATGTTGAAAAAATGACCAAAAAAGCAAGGCTATAGTAAGGCAAAAATGTCAAAATGGCATTTCCCAAAAACTGCTGAAAACCACATTAAACTACTTCAAATAGCCTTCCAAAACACGCCATAGCAAAGAAAGATGCAAAAGGAACAGAAAATCAATAATTTTGCATGTTGAAAAATGACCAAAGAAGCAAGGCTATAGTAAGGCAAAATGTCAAAAATGGCATTTCCAAAAACTGCTGAAAACCACATTAAACTACTTTAAATAGCCTTCAAAACACGCCATAGCAAAGAAAGATGCAAAAGGAACAGAAAATCAATAATTTGGCATGTTGAAAAATGACCAAAGAAGCAAGGCTATAGTAAGGCAAAAATGTCAAAAATGGCATTTCCCAAAACTGCTGAAAACCACATTAAACTACTTCAAATAGCCTTACAAAACACGCCATAGCAAAGAAAGATGCAAAAAGGAACAGAAAAGCCATAATTTTGCATGTTGAAAAAATGACCAAAAAAGCAAGGCTATAGTAAGGCAAAAATGTCAAAAATGGCATTTCCCAAAAACTGCTGAAAACCACATTAAACTACTTCAAATAGCCTTCCAAAACACGCCATAGCAAAGAAAGATGCAAAAAGGAACAGAAAATCAATGATTTGGCATGTTGAAAAATGACCAAAGAAGCAAGGCTATAGTAAGGCAAAAATGTCAAAAATGGCATTTCCCAAAAACTGCTGAAAACCACATTAAACTACTTCAAATAGCCTTCCAAAACACGCCATAGCAAAGAAAGATGCAAAAGGAACAGAAAATCAATAATTTGGCATGTTGAAAAAATGACCAAAGAAGCAAGGCTATAGTAAGGCAAAATGTCAAAAATGGCATTTCCCAAAAACTGCTGAAAACCACATTAAACTACTTTAAATGGCCGTCCAAAACACGCCATAGCAAAGAAAGATGCAAAAAGGAACAGAAAATCAATAATTTGGCATGTTGAAAAAATGACCAAAGAAGCAAGGCTATAGTAAGGCAAAATGTCAAAAATGGCATTTCCCAAAACTGCTGAAAACCACATTAAACTACTTGAAATAGCCTTCCAAAACACGCCATAGGAAAGAAAGATGCAAAAAGGAACAGAAAATCAATAATTTGGCATGTTGAAAAATGACCAAAGAAGCAAGGCTATAGTAAGGCAAAATGTCAAAATGGCATTTCCCAAAACTGCTGAAAACCACATTAAACTACTTTAAATAGCCTTCAAAACACGCCATAGCAAAGAAAGATGCAAAAGGAACAGAAAATCAATAATTTGGCATGTTGAAAAATGACCAAAGAAGCAAGGCTATAGTAAGGCAAAATGTCAAAATGGCATTTCCCAAAAACTGCTGAAAACCACATTAAACTACTTCAAATAGCCTTCAAAACACGCCATAGCAAAGAAAGATGCAAAAAGGAACAGAAAAGCCATAATTTTGCATGTTGAAAAAATGACCAAAAAAGCAAGGCTATAGTAAGGCAAAAATGTCAAAAATGGCATTTCCCAAAAACTGCTGAAAACCACATTAAACTACTTCAAATAGCCTTCCAAAACACGCCATAGCAAAGAAAGATGCAAAAAGGAACAGAAAATCAAAAATTTGGCATGTTGAAAAAATGACCAAAGAAGCAAGGCTATAGTAAGGCAAAATGTCAAAAATGGCATTTCCCAAAAACTGCTGAAAACCACATTAAACTACTTCAAATAGCCTTCCAAAACACGCCATAGCAAAGAAAGATGCAAAAGGAACAGAAAATCAATAATTTGGCATGTTGAAAAATGACCAAAGAAGCAAGGCTATAGTAAGGCAAAATGTCAAAATGGCATTTCCCAAAAACTGCTGAAAACCACATTAAACTACTTCAAATAGCCTTCCAAAACACGCCATAGCAAAGAAAGATGCAAAAAGGAACAGAAAAGCCATAATTTTGCATGTTGAAAAAATGACCAAAAAAGCAAGGCTATAGTAAGGCAAAAATGTCAAAAATGGCATTTCCCAAAAACTGCTGAAAACCACATTAAACTACTTCAAATAGCCTTCCAAAACATGCCATAGCAAAGAAAGATGCAAAAAGGAACAGAAAATCAATAATTTGGCATGTTGAAAAAATGACCAAAGAAGCAAGGCTATAGTAAGGCAAAAATGTCAAAAAATGGCATTTCCCAAAAACTGCTGAAAACCACATTAAACTACTTCAAATAGCCTTCCAAAACACGCCATAGCAAAGAAAGATGCAAAAAGGAACAGAAAATCAATAATTTGGCATGTTGAAAAAATGACCAAAGAAGCAAGGCTATAGTAAGGCAAAATGTCAAAAATGGCATTTCCCAAAACTGCTGAAAACCACATTAAACTACTTCAAATAGCCTTCCAAAACACGCCATAGCAAAGAAAGATGCAAAAAGGAACAGAAAATCAATAATTTGGCATGTTGAAAAAATGACCAAAGAAGCAAGGCTATAGTAAGGCAAAAATGTCAAAAATGGCATTTCCCAAAAACTGCTGAAAACCACATTAAACTACTTCAAATAGCCTTACAAAACACGCCATAGCAAAGAAAGATGCAAAAAGGAACAGAAAAGCCATAATTTTGCATGTTGAAAAAATGACCAAAAAAGCAAGGCTATAGTAAGGCAAAAATGTCAAAATGGCATTTCCCAAAAACTGCTGAAAACCACATTAAACTACTTTAAATAGCCTTACAAAACACGCCATAGCAAAGAAAGATGCAAAAAGGAACAGAAAATCAATAATTTGGCATGTTGAAAAAATGACCAAAGAAGCAAGGCTATAGTAAGGCAAAAATGTCAAAAATGGCATTTCCCAAAAACTGCTGAAAACCACATTAAACTACTTTAAATGGCCGTCCAAAACACGCCATAGCAAAGAAAGATGCAAAAAGGAACAGAAAATCAATAATTTGGCATGTTGAAAAAATGACCAAAGAAGCAAGGCTATAGTAAGGCAAAAATGTCAAAAATGGCATTTCCCAAAAACTGCTGAAAACCACATTAAACTACTTCAAATAGCCTTCCAAAACACGCCATAGCAAAGAAAGATGCAAAAAGGAACAGAAAAGCCATAATTTTGCATGTTGAAAAAATGACCAAAGAAGCAAGGCTATAGTAAGGCAAAAATGTCAAAAATGGCATTTCCCAAAAACTGCTGAAAACCACATTAAACTACTTCAAATAGCCTTCCAAAACACGCCATAGCAAAGAAAGATGCAAAAAGGAACAGAAAAGCCATAATTTTGCATGTTGAAAAATGACCAAAAAGCAAGGCTATAGTAAAGGCAAAATGTCAAAATGGCATTTCCAAAAACTGCTGAAAACCACATTAAACTACTTCAAATAGCCTTCCAAAACACGCCATAGCAAAGAAAGATGCAAAAAGGAACAGAAAATCAATAATTTGGCATGTTGAAAAAATGACCAAAGAAGCAAGGCTATAGTAAGGCAAAAATGTCAAAAATGGCATTTCCCAAAAACTGCTGAAAACCACATTAAACTACTTCAAATAGCCTTCCAAAACACGCCATAGCAAAGAAAGATGCAAAAAGGAACAGAAAATCAATAATTTGGCATGTTGAAAAAATGACCAAAGAAGCAAGGCTATAGTAAGGCAAAAATGTCAAAAATGGCATTTCCCAAAAACTGCTGAAAACCACATTAAACTACTTCAAATAGCCTTCCAAAACACGCCATAGCAAAGAAAGATGCAAAAAGGAACAGAAAATCAATAATTTTGCATGTTGAAAAAATGACCAAAAAAGCAAGGCTATAGTAAGGCAAAAATGTCAAAAATGGCATTTCCCAAAAACTGCTGAAAACCACATTAAACTACTTCAAATAGCCTTACAAAACACGCCATAGCAAAGAAAGATGCAAAAAGGAACAGAAAAGCCATAATTTGGCATGTTGAAAAATGACCAAAGAAGCAAGGCTATAGTAAGGCAAAATGTCAAAAATGGCATTTCCCAAAAACTGCTGAAAACCACATTAAACTACTTCAAATAGCCTTCCAAAACACGCCATAGCAAAGAAAGATGCAAAAGGAACAGAAAATCAATAATTTGGCATGTTGAAAATGACCAAAGAAGCAAGGCTATAGTAAGGCAAAATGTCAAAATGGCATTTCCCAAAAACTGCTGAAAACCACATTAAACTACTTCAAATAGCCTTCCAAAACACGCCATAGCAAAGAAAGATGCAAAAAGGAACAGAAAATCAATAATTTGGCATGTTGAAAAAATGACCAAAGAAGCAAGGCTATAGTAAGGCAAAAATGTCAAAAATGGCATTTCCCAAAAACTGCTGAAAACCACATTAAACTACTTCAAATAGCCTTACAAAACACGCCATAGCAAAGAAAGATGCAAAAAGGAACAGAAAAGCCATAATTTTGCATGTTGAAAAAATGACCAAAAAAGCAAGGCTATAGTAAGGCAAAAATGTCAAAAATGGCATTTCCCAAAAACTGCTGAAAACCACATTAAACTACTTCAAATAGCCTTCCAAAACATGCCATAGCAAAGAAAGATGCAAAAAGGAACAGAAAATCAATAATTTGGCATGTTGAAAAAATGACCAAAGAAGCAAGGCTATAGTAAGGCAAAAATGTCAAAATGGCATTTCCCAAAAACTGCTGAAAACCACATTAAACTACTTCAAATAGCCTTCCAAAACACGCCATAGCAAAGAAAGATGCAAAAGGAACAGAAAATCAATAATTTGGCATGTTGAAAAAATGACCAAAGAAGCAAGGCTATAGTAAGGCAAAAATGTCAAAAATGGCATTTCCCAAAAACTGCTGAAAACCACATTAAACTACTTTAAATAGCCTTCCAAAACACGCCATAGCAAAGAAAGATGCAAAAAGGAACAGAAAATCAATAATTTGGCATGTTGAAAAAATGACCAAAGAAGCAAGGCTATAGTAAGGCAAAAATGTCAAAAATGGCATTTCCCAAAAACTGCTGAAAACCACATTAAACTACTTTAAATAGCCTTACAAAACACGCCATAGCAAAGAAAGATGCAAAAAGGAACAGAAAAGCAATAATTTGGCATGTTGAAAAAATGACCAAAAAAGCAAGGCTATAGTAAGGCAAAAATGTCAAAAATGGCATTTCCCAAAAACTGCTGAAAACCACATTAAACTACTTTAAATAGCCTTCAAAACACGCCATAGCAAAGAAAGATGCAAAAGGAACAGAAAATCAATAATTTGGCATGTTGAAAAATGACCAAAGAAGCAAGGCTATAGTAAGGCAAAATGTCAAAATGGCATTTCCAAAAACTGCTGAAAACCACATTAAACTACTTTAAAAAGCCTTCAAAACACGCCATAGCAAAGAAAGATGCAAAAGGAACAGAAAATCAATAATTTGGCATGTTGAAAAAATGACCAAAGAAGCAAGGCTATAGTAAGGCAAAAATGTCAAAAATGGCATTTCCCAAAAACTGCTGAAAACCACATTAAACTACTTCAAATAGCCTTCCAAAACACGCCATAGCAAAGAAAGATGCAAAAAGGAACAGAAAAGCCATAATTTTGCATGTTGAAAAATGACCAAAAAGCAAGGCTATAGTAAAGGCAAAATGTCAAAATGGCATTTCCCAAAACTGCTGAAAACCACATTAAACTACTTCAAATAGCCTTCCAAAACACGCCATAGCAAAGAAAGATGCAAAAGGAACAGAAAATCAATAATTTGGCATGTTGAAAAATGACCAAAGAAGCAAGGCTATAGTAAGGCAAAATGTCAAAAATGGCATTTCCCAAAAACTGCTGAAAACCACATTAAACTACTTCAAATAGCCTTCCAAAACACGCCATAGCAAAGAAAGATGCAAAAAGGAACAGAAAATCAATAATTTGGCATGTTGAAAAAATGACCAAAGAAGCAAGGCTATAGTAAGGCAAAAATGTCAAAAATGGCATTTCCCAAAAACTGCTGAAAACCACATTAAACTACTTCAAATAGCCTTCCAAAACACGCCATAGCAAAGAAAGATGCAAAAAGGAACAGAAAATCAATAATTTTGCATGTTGAAAAAATGACCAAAAAAGCAAGGCTATAGTAAGGCAAAAATGTCAAAAATGGCATTTCCCAAAAACTGCTGAAAACCACATTAAACTACTTCAAATAGCCTTCCAAAACACGCCATAGCAAAGAAAGATGCAAAAAGGAACAGAAAAGCCATAATTTTGCATGTTGAAAAAATGACCAAAGAAGCAAGGCTATAGTAAGGCAAAATGTCAAAATGGCATTTCCCAAAAACTGCTGAAAACCACATTAAACTACTTCAAATAGCCTTCCAAAACACGCCATAGCAAAGAAAGATGCAAAAAGGAACAGAAAATCAATAATTTGGCATGTTGAAAAAATGACCAAAGAAGCAAGGCTATAGTAAGGCAAAAATGTCAAAAATGGCATTTCCCAAAAACTGCTGAAAACCACATTAAACTACTTCAAATAGCCTTACAAAAGACGCCATAGGAAAGGAAGATGCAAAAATGGCCAAAAAAGCCATAATTTTGCATGTTGAAAAAATGACCAAAAAAGCAAGGCTATAGTAAGGCAAAAATGTCAAAAATGGCATTTCCCAAAAACTGCTGAAAACCACATTAAACTACTTTAAATAGCCTTACAAAACACGCCATAGCAAAGAAAGATGCAAAAAGGAACAGAAAATCAATAATTTGGCATGTTGAAAAAATTACCAAAGAAGCAAGGCTATAGTAAGGCAAAAATGTCAAAAATGGCATTTCCCAAAAACTGCTGAAAACCACATTAAACTACTTCAAATAGCCTTCCAAAACACGCCATAGCAAAGAAAGATGCAAAAAGGAACAGAAAAGCCATAATTTTGCATGTTGAAAAAATGACCAAAAAAGCAAGGCTATAGTAAGGCAAAAATGTCAAAAATGGCATTTCCCAAAAACTGCTGAAAACCACATTAAACTACTTCAAATAGCCTTCCAAAACACGCCATAGCAAAGAAAGATGCAAAAAGGAACAGAAAAGCCATAATTTGGCATGTTGAAAAAATGACCAAAGAAGCAAGGCTATAGTAAGGCAAAATGTCAAAATGGCATTTCCCAAAAACTGCTGAAAACCACATTAAACTACTTCAAATAGCCTTCCAAAACACGCCATAGCAAAGAAAGATGCAAAAAGGAACAGAAAAGCCATAATTTTGCATGTTGAAAAAATGACCAAAAAAGCAAGGCTATAGTAAGGCAAAAATGTCAAAAATGGCATTTCCCAAAAACTGCTGAAAACCACATTAAACTACTTTAAATAGCCTTACAAAACACGCCATAGCAAAGAAAGATGCAAAAAGGAACAGAAAATCAATAATTTTGCATGTTGAAAAAATGACCAAAGAAGCAAGGCTATAGTAAGGCAAAAATGTCAAAAATGGCATTTCCCAAAAACTGCTGAAAACCACATTAAACTACTTTAAATAGCCGTCCAAAACACGCCATAGCAAAGAAAGATGCAAAAAGGAACAGAAAATCAATAATTTGGCATGTTGAAAAAATGACCAAAGAAGCAAGGCTATAGTAAGGCAAAAATGTCAAAATGGCATTTCCAAAACTGCTGAAAACCACATTAAACTACTTCAAATAGCCTTACAAAACACGCCATAGCAAAGAAAGATGCAAAAGGAACAGAAAAGCCATAATTTGGCATGTTGAAAAATGACCAAAAAAGCAAGGCTATAGTAAGGCAAAAATGTCAAAATGGCATTTCCCAAAAACTGCTGAAAACCACATTAAACTACTTTAAATAGCCGTCAAAACACGCCATAGCAAAGAAAGATGCAAAAGGAACAGAAAATCAATAATTTGGCATGTTGAAAAAATGACCAAAGAAGCAAGGCTATAGTAAGGCAAAAATGTCAAAAATGGCATTTCCCAAAAACTGCTGAAAACCACATTAAACTACTTTAAAAAGCCGTCCAAAACACGCCATAGCAAAGAAAGATGCAAAAAGGAACAGAAAATCAATAATTTGGCATGTTGAAAAAATGACCAAAGAAGCAAGGCTATAGTAAGGCAAAAATGTCAAAAATGGCATTTCCCAAAAACTGCTGAAAACCACATTAAACTACTTCAAATAGCCTTCCAAAACACGCCATAGCAAAGAAAGATGCAAAAAGGAACAGAAAAGCCATAATTTTGCATGTTGAAAAAATGACCAAAAAAGCAAGGCTATAGTAAGGCAAAAATGTCAAAAAATGGCATTTCCCAAAAACTGCTGAAAACCACATTAAACTACTTCAAATAGCCTTCCAAAACACGCCATAGCAAAGAAAGATGCAAAAAGGAACAGAAAATCAATAATTTGGCATGTTGAAAAAATGACCAAAGAAGCAAGGCTATAGTAAGGCAAAAATGTCAAAAATGGCATTTCCACAAAACTGCTTAAAAACACATTAAACTACTTCAAATAGCCTTCCAAAACACGCCATAGCAAAGAAAGATGCAAAAAGGAACAGAAAATCAATAATTTGGCATGTTGAAAAAATGACCAAAGAAGCAAGGCTATAGTAAGGCAAAAATGTCAAAAATGGCATTTCCCAAAAACTGCTGAAAACCACATTAAACTACTTCAAATAACCTTCCAAAACACGCCATAGCAAAGAAAGATGCAAAAAGGAACAGAAAATTAATAATTTTGCATGTTGAAAAAATGACCAAAAAAGCAAGGCTATAGTAAGGCAAAAATTTCAAAAATGGCATTTCCCAAAAACTGCTGAAAACCACATTAAACTACTTTAAATAGCCTTCCAAAACACGCCATAGCAAAGAAAGATGCAAAAAGGAACAGAAAATCAATAATTTGGCATGTTGAAAAAATGACCAAAGAAGCAAGGCTATAGTAAGGCAAAAATGTCAAAAATGGCATTTCCCAAAAACTGCTGAAAACCACATTAAACTACTTCAAATAGCCTTACAAAACACGCCATAGCAAAGAAAGATGCAAAAAGGAACAGAAAAGCCATAATTTTGCATGTTGAAAAAATGACCAAAAAAGCAAAGGCTATAGTAAAGGCAAAAATGTCAAAAATGGCATTTCCCAAAACTGCTGAAAACCACATTAAACTACTTCAAATAGCCTTCCAAAACACGCCATAGCAAAGAAAGATGCAAAAGGAACAGAAAATCAATAATTTGGCATGTTGAAAAATGACCAAAGAAGCAAGGCTATAGTAAGGCAAAAATGTCAAAAAATGGCATTTCCCAAAAACTGCTGAAAACCACATTAAACTACTTCAAATAGCCTTACAAAAGACGCCATAGGAAAGGAAGATGCAAAAATGGCCAAAAAAGCCATAATTTTGCATGTTGAAAAAATGACCAAAAAAGCAAGGCTATAGTAAGGCAAAAATGTCAAAAAATGGCATTTCCAAAACTGCTGAAAACCACATTAAACTACTTTAAATAGCCTTACAAAACACGCCATAGCAAAGAAAGATGCAAAAGGAACAGAAAATCAATAATTTGGCATGTTGAAAAATTACCAAAGAAGCAAGGCTATAGTAAGGCAAAAAGGCAAAAAATGGCATTTCCCAAAAACTGCTGAAAACCACATTAAACTACTTCAAATAGCCTTCCAAAACACGCCATAGCAAAGAAAGATGCAAAAAGGAACAGAAAAGCCATAATTTTGCATGTTGAAAAATGACCAAAAAGCAAGGCTATAGTAAGGCAAAATGTCAAAAATGGCATTTCAAAAACTGCTGAAAACCACATTAAACTACTTCAAATAGCCTTCCAAAACACGCCATAGCAAAGAAAGATGCAAAAAGGAACAGAAAATCAATAATTTGGCATGTTGAAAAAATGACCAAAGAAGCAAGGCTATAGTAAGGCAAAAATGTCAAAAATGGCATTTCCCAAAAACTGCTGAAAACCACATTAAACTACTTCAAATAGCCTTCCAAAACACGCCATAGCAAAGAAAGATGCAAAAAGGAACAGAAAAGCCATAATTTTGCATGTTGAAAAAATGACCAAAAAAGCAAGGCTATAGTAAGGCAAAAATGTCAAAAATGGCATTTCCCAAAAACTGCTGAAAACCACATTAAACTACTTTAAATAGCCTTCCAAAACACGCCATAGCAAAGAAAGATGCAAAAAGGAACAGAAAATCAATAATTTGGCATGTTGAAAAAATGACCAAAGAAGCAAGGCTATAGTAAGGCAAAAATGTCAAAAATGGCATTTCCCAAAAACTGCTGAAAACCACATTAAACTACTTCAAATAGCCTTCCAAAACACGCCATAGCAAAGAAAGATGCAAAAGGAACAGAAAATCAATAATTTTGCATGTTGAAAAAATGACCAAAGAAGCAAGGCTATAGTAAGGCAAAAATGTCAAAAACGGCATTTCCCAAAAACTGCTGAAAACCACATTAAACTACTTCAAATAGCCTTCCAAAACACGCCATAGCAAAGAAAGATGCAAAAAGGAACAGAAAATCAATAATTTGGCATGTTGAAAAAATGACCAAAGAAGCAAGGCTATAGTAAGGCAAAAATGTCAAAAATGGCATTTCCCAAAAACTGCTGAAAACCACATTAAACTACATCAAATAGCCTTACAAAACACGCCATAGCAAAGAAAGATGCAAAAAGGAACAGAAAATCAATAATTTTGCATGTTGAAAAAATGACCAAAGAAGCAAGGCTATAGTAAGGCAAAAATGTCAAAAATGGCATTTCCCAAAAACTGCTGAAAACCACATTAAACTACTTTCAATAGCCTTACAAAACACGCCATAGCAAAGAAAGATGCAAAAAGGAACAGAAAATCAATAATTTGGCATGTTGAAAAAATGACCAAAGAAGCAAGGCTATAGTAAGGCAAAAATGTCAAAAAATGGCATTTCCCAAAAACTGCTGAAAACCACATTAAACTACTTCAAATAGCCTTCCAAAACACGCCATAGCAAAGAAAGATGCAAAAAGGAACAGAAAATCAAAAATTTGGCATGTTGAAAAAATGACCAAAGAAGCAAGGCTATAGTAAGGCAAAAATGTCAAAAATGGCATTTCCCAAAAACTGCTGAAAACCACATTAAACTACTTCAAATAGCCTTCCAAAACACACCATAGCAAAGAAAGATGCAAAAATGGCCAAAAAAGCCATAATTTTGCATGTTGAAAAAATGACCAAAAAAGCAAGGCTATAGTAAGGCAAAAATGGCATTTCCCAAAAACTGCTGAAAACCACATTAAACTACGTCAAATAGCCTTCCAAAACACGCCATAGCAAAGAAAGATGCAAAAAGGAACAGAAAATCAATAATTTGGCATGTTGAAAAAATGACCAAAGAAGCAAGGCTATAGTAAGGCAAAAATGTCAAAAATGGCATTTCCCAAAACTGCTGAAAACCACATTAAACTACTTTAAATAGCCTTCCAAAACACGCCATAGCAAAGAAAGATGCAAAAAGGAACAGAAAATCAATAATTTGGCATGTCGAAAAAATGACCAAAGAAGCAAGGCTATAGTAAGGCAAAAATGTCAAAAATGGCATTTCCCAAAAACTGCTGAAAAACACATTAAACCACATCAAACAGTCATCCTCATAGCTTTTTCTGTGTTTTGTCCTTAGTGTTATCTTTAAAAAAAACAAAACAGCCAACATTGTCTAAAAATCAAAATAATAATCAAAATAATACTAATGGAAAAAGGGCTGAAAACCACAAAGTACATTTCGACACATATCATAGTTTAGCATGTTGAAAAAACTGCCAAAAACATCATAATATAGCAGGTTGAAAAATGTACCGAAAACGCCATATGTGAGAAAATGTCAAAATGTTACATGTTGTAAAAAGGGCTGAAAACTGCATAATATAGCAAATCGAGACATGTCAAAATATTACTGTATAGCACATTGAAAAAACGACCAAAACGTCATAGCATGTTGAAAAATGTAAAAATGTCACATGTTGAAAAAACAACATAGAAAAGTTTTTCCATTGCAAGTTTGCGAAATGTTGCTTCCTGAAATCGCCTGTCACCTCAAAAAAACATTTTTTGTAATAAATGGAAGTTCCTTCAAAATTGACATGGTTCCATTAGGCACATTTTATACTCGCAATCTGCCTATTCAAAACATTAATTTCATTTACATTTTCAGCAGCAGTATCGAATTATTATTATTACCTGTGCCCCAGTTTTCATCAGGTCTGGGTGGAAGAGAAGCCTTTAGCCTCCTCCTTGAAAGATGAGGGCTGCTGTTGAGGTGAAGAGCGTGTTTGGAGCTGCATTGCATGTCCATTTTTGGCTCTTTCTCAG